>NW_007729192.1:132550-136557 GCF_000696425.1 Galeopterus variegatus
TTTTTTTTTTTTTTTTTTTTTTTTTTGTCTTTTTCATGACCGGTAAGGGGATTGCAACCCTCGGTTTGGTGTCGCCCACACCACGCTCAGCCAGCGAGCACACCGGCCATCCCCATATAGGATCTGAACCCGTGGCGGGAGCGTCGCTGCGCTCCCAGTGCCGCACTCTCCCGAGTGCGCCACAGGGCCGGCCCAGAACTCTGAACTTTTTAAAGTGTCTTCCCAAAGCCTTAACTCCCCAGCTCTGATTTTTTTTCCAGGATTGCTCCTGAATAATCCTTTGTCCCTCCTCATCCTCTCCAATCTGCTGCCATTGCTGTGAGAATGCCATTTTCACAGGGCCAGTCCCTCAGCTCACCATGGATAATGACTAAAGGTTAGAGTGCCAAGCTGTCCTGCGTTGCCTAGAGAGAAGGGCAGGGCTGACCCTTCTGGAATGACCTGCCCACTTGAAGCAAATGCAGCCTCATGGGCCTTGGAAAGAAATAATAGGCAGCATTGTTTAATTTGACAAATGGAAAAAAATGGAGGCTCAGGGAGGGCAGGTACTTCCTCCTCAAGGTCACCGTGGGCAGGTTCCGGGTTCACAATTCTTCAGTACTGTTTCCCACTTCCACCAGGGAGATACTCCAGGAAACTGTGGCCAGATATATTGGGGAAGAGCTGTCTCCTGCATCCCAGTCTTGAGAGTTCCCAAAGCACAACTGCATGCCAAAGGCTCTGAGAAGTCCTGCAATAAAGGAATGGACTGTACTTTCTGTCATTCAGCAGTCCCCAGATTTAGAGGACCACAAAATTCATTTTTCATGACCAAAGTTCAGGAGAAAGAAGACTGACAGGAATCAGAATCTTCTCTTCAACTAAGCTTCCTAATACCATGGCCTCTAACTTGAGAATTTCAGCCCTAAAGGCCTATTACTAAAAGGAGAAAGAAGACTGACAGGAATCAGAATCTTCTCTTCAACTAAGCTTCCTAATACCATGGCTTCTAACTTGAGAATTTCAGCCCTAAAGGCCTATTACTAAAGTATTCATCCCCCATTCATTTACCTTTAACAAATTCAGTTGACCCTGTTGTACCTGGATTTTGTATGCACTTGATCCATAAACTTCCCAAGTATAGTCCAAGTGGGAAAGGCCCTTCAAGATCATGTAGGGGTCAGGTTCTAGTTCCATTGCCTCCTTGAAGAGATGGACAACTGAGGCCCAAAGAAGGGAAGTGACTTGTCCAAAGCCACACAGTGCTTTGACTCTACCACTTAACAGACAGTGCTTTTCATTTGACTTGTCTCCCATGGAGAAGAAATTGGAGACTTGCAGGGACTTCCTACTTGCCAAAGACCAGAGTCCCAGCCTTCACCAACAGGAACAGAGATGCAGCCCGTGGAGCCAAGGAACCATCTAAGTAAGTTCCAGGCCTGGAAAGTTGGCTCCCGTAGGAGGCCCTGCCGATTCTTTTGCTCCCGTTCCAATCCTGTTTAGGCTACTGCTAATAACGTTTAGTGCCTGCTCTGGCTCAGGGCTTTGTTCTTCCAGACTTCTGTTTTCACCACTGCCTCTTGGGCCTTGGCTCAGCAAACCCAGGGCTTCAGAATGTCAGGAAGACCAGAGCACAGAGGCCAGGGAGGGCAAGAGGCAGCTGAAACGGGAGCCACGAGGAAAGGAGCTTTGGAAACACAGCCTGGTCACACAGCCCTCCAAGGAGGGAACCCAGGTGTTCCTAAGCCCTGCAAAAGGCCCTCTGCCAGTGCACCAAATGTCCCTATTCCTGGACAAATAGGCCACCAGAACCTGTAGCCTGTTTGAATGGTTTTTCTTCCATCCTTGTTACCTAGGAACACACAGGACTCAGAGACTCACACCAGCTTGAACATTCACTGAGAACTCAGGGCTGAGACGCAGGGCACAGAAACAGACAAGGCAGTCAGCCCTGTGGGCACCAGGCTTAGCTGTTCTGCCATGGGGTAAACTGGGAAGGGAGCTGGTTGGGAACCACAGAATACAGAGTAGCTAAGGGGGTAAACCTATCCCACCTGCCTCCAGGGACCGGCCAGACCCCATGCCCAGGCGGCCACACCCAGGCTCCTTTCTTCACACCTTACACCTCCTCCATGGGAACACAGACAGGTCATCTGTCTGGACAGGATGCAGCACAGAACTTTCCCATTGACTCACAGACCCATTCAAGATGAAGTGAATAATAATAAAAATCACAGCTGCTGTTTATTGAGCACTTACTACTTGCCAGGGACTGTTCTAAGCCCTTTTAAGCATAGTCCCACTAATCCTCAAAAACCCCACTAGCTGGGAATGATTATGCCCATTTTGTGGATGAGAAAAATGAGAAGCAGAAAGGCAAATGGCTTGCCCAAGCTCACAGGGCAGCTGTCAGGTTTCAAACTCGAGTCTGCCTTATTGCAAGGCTCACACTCTTTCTGCCCGGCAACCTGCCTCCCACTGACGTGAGTGCCTGAGTGTTTAGCTGCCGTCCTCCACCACCAATTTGTGTGGCACTGCCCTGTGCCACGCTACGCCATACGGGTATCAAGAAGGTCCCTGGATGCAGAGATCGGGGAGAGAATATGCCAACAAAGCAACATGGAGAGTAGAGTGTGCTCAGAAAGCAACAGAGAAAATGGGTTGCATTTCCAGGGCAGGCCCCTTCCAGCCCACCACTAGGGGGGCTGATGGCTGTGGAGGGACAGCAGGGCACGTGAAAGCACAAGGGAGGGAGAATGTTCTAAGTCCAGGGAGGAAAGGCAAGGCAAGCAGGGGCCAGGGGCGTGCCCCACAGGCAGTGTCATGGAGCTTGGTCTGGCAAGAGGGGTTGGGGAGCAAAGCTGGAAAGCATGTTGGAGCCAAAGGGCACAGGACCCAGGCAATGCAGTGGCCAGGGAGGCGGGAGAAGGCAGAGGCTGGGCCTTAAAGCAGCGTGACTGCCACTTGCCCACAACTTGGGCCCCACTGTGGGGTGCTCGCCTGGCACCACTTTTCTGTCCAACCACTGGCATCTGCCCTGGCACAGGGTCTTCTGGAGAAAATGAGTCAGCAGTGTGTTCACTGGTGTCTGTGTGTGTGCGTGTGTGTTGTGGTGGGGGTGCAGGGGAATCTCAACCAGCCAGCTTTTTCCAAGACATGGAGAAGAAGAGGGGGAGGGCATCATCCCCCTGATTCCAGCTCAGCGGGGGCAGGGCATGATGAGGGAGGGCGGAGCTACACTCCTGACCAGCCTCTTGGGAGTGTCCCGGGGGTCCCAAGGGCAGGACAGAAAGAGGGTGAGTCCAGAGCCTGAGCCACAGTCACAGGGCCAGGAGGGGCTGCTCCCATCCTGGCCGGCTCCCCCACACGCCCACACTCAGTGCCGTGCTCTTGCACGCGCTCACTGTCTCTTACGACTCCTTCTCAACACGCTGGGAATCCCATCCTGTGGGTCCCAGCTCTGCCCAGCCCCTCTTTGGAGATTCTCTGCCCTTCTCCTGCCCTGGGTGTCCCTAGGTGACCCATCTGTACAATGGGGTTCTTTAGGTGATCTCTAGGGCCCTTTCTGCTCTGACACGCTGGCTCTCCTTTTTTTCTTTCTCACACGCGGGAAAGGGACAGGAACTGAGCGCTTTCCCGGAGAAGGTGGGAAACACTGAGACACAGACCCAGGCAGACTCGCTCGCACACACGCGGAGACTTCCAGAAACGCAGGGACGTGCAGAGCCACACAGACACTGAGATAGGAGCAGGACTGAAACCTGGAGACCCTGAAACTTGCCGACAGTTTCACAAGAACAGATGGCAATTGAGCGTACAGACTCAGGAGCTGCAGACACCGAGACACCGGAACCACCCCCGGACACACCGAGAGAGCCCAAACCGAAGTCCCCCTCCTCTCCCGCGCCTCCGAAAAGCCCCCCTCTGTCCCCCGCCAGCCGCTCCAGGCGCCACCACCCGCTCCCACCCCCTATCCCCGGGCTGGCTCTGCACGGACCCTCCCCAGCTGGGCCCCCGCCCCAGCGGGA
>NW_007729192.1:137827-139268 GCF_000696425.1 Galeopterus variegatus
CGGGCGCCCGCGCCAGGCCCATGGTCCCAGGAGTCCGGGCGCCGCGCTCGCCCCTGCCTCTCTCCTGCTCTGCTTCCACCGAAAAGGAAGAAGAAGCGAGGGGGAAAGAGAGAGAGGGAGATGATCAAACTTTTGGAGGCGGGCTGCTGGCCGTCCCCGGAGGCAGAGCAAGGCCGGGCGAGGGAGCGCGGAGGGCGGTGGAAGCTGCCTCCCCGCCGGCCTGGGGGAGGAGAGGAAAAGGAAGGATTTGGGGGAAATGAAGGCGATTTAAAGTCTCGGCCCGCCGCGGCTCTCCACCTTCCCTCCTCCCCGCGCCAGGACGCCCTCTGCTGCCCCCTGCTGCCCCCTGCTGGCCGCAGCCGGGGACACAGCCTCGGCCGGCCCACGACAGCCCCGCTGGGACACCCGCCCCCTTCCCCCGTGTAAAGATGGGGAAAGAGATTCAGAGAGGAAGGAGTTGCCAAAGGCTGCACAATGATCGATCACAGTTCTGAGATTAGGCACTTCCTGATTGTGAGTTTGGGGTTCCTCCAATGAGGGGTGTTGGTGGGGGGTGGAGAGGGAAAGGGGACGGATTCTATTCCTGAAAGGAACCCAGAGCTCTAGGGACAGCGCTGGGACCAGGACTTGGTGTCCAGACTCCTACGACAACCTGTGTCCTAATCCACACCCTCCACCGAAAAGATTGTGGTCTCAGATTCAGATCGCCTGGGAGAATGTGGTGGGTGGGCTTGTTAAATGTTAGTCGCCCTCTTCTCTTCCCTCTCCCTTCAGGCAGA
The DNA here is from genome assembly GCF_000696425.1 of Galeopterus variegatus. Taxonomy (NCBI): domain Eukaryota; kingdom Metazoa; phylum Chordata; class Mammalia; order Dermoptera; family Cynocephalidae; genus Galeopterus; species Galeopterus variegatus. The sequence goes on from NW_007729192.1 coordinate 138,607, forward strand.
AATGGGAACTTAACACACACCCCCACCCTTTACCCGCGCCAGAAGACCAAAGACTCCCTCGGATCCCGCGTTGGAGCGCGGAGCTGCACACCTTGACCCGCCATAAACGCCCGGGCAAATTCTCAGACCCACAACTCCAGTCCAGCCCTGGGACTAGAGCCCCGCTCCGTCTCCACCTTCACGACTCGGTTACGGGCAAACAGACTCTCACACTCACTGATGCACACACACACTCAGACATCCACACTCAGACACACGCTCACAGTCATTGACATTCACAAGCACAGCCACGCTCTCTTCCTGGGTTCACATGAAGCATATCCTCGGATGTCTGGACTCGGGCGCACACTCGGACTCCACACATGCAGATGCATGCACACGAGTGCTTACACATTCACAAATGCACACAATCCTGGCCAGAACCCCCTCGACGTACACACCTGTGCGCGCACCGTGCATAATACCCTCACGTGCAACACACCTTGCTTACACACCCCAAGCGCACACACTCACGTGCATACATCCCCCACGTGCACACAGCTCTCCGCCAGTGCCCACCGCATGCGTGCGCACACACACTCACTTCCCACGCATGTACCCACCTCCCCATACGCGTGCACCTTTACGCATACACTCCAGTACTCCCAGCGCTCCGGGAGCCC
>NW_007729192.1:139807-145567 GCF_000696425.1 Galeopterus variegatus
TGTGGACAAACCCCAGGGAGTGTAGGAACACTCCAAAACTGTGCACAAATTGTGCATGTTCATACATTCTTCTAGGGAGAGGGGCCTTGGGTTTTCAGAAGTCCATGGCTCCTGAAGTTTGAGAACTCCCCCTCCAATCATAGCTGATGTTTTTTGAGCCACATATTTCGTGTCAGACAGATCCTGTCTTTAATTACGTTTTTGATATTTTGTTCTTGGTGGATTTTTTTTTTTTTCATTAGTTTTGAAGTTTTTAAAATGTTGCATTAAAGTACAGGGGTTTTGGTAATCCCCCCCCCCCTTAGCATTTAGCTCCATTACTGAATTTTCTTGGAGTCCCCCTAGTATTTTGCATCTTTACTGCCCTCGCCTTAGTCAAGGTCCTGACCCGCACTGTGCTAAGTGCCACTGTTTGAGGGAGGCCCGTTATCATCTCCATTTACAGATAACAAAGCCGAAATAAGCAGGTGGGAGGTAGAGGTGGGATTTGAATCCACGTAGCCTGACTCCTGTCTTCTGCATCGTGCCATAACGATCCAAATCTTAGCTTTTAAGAGGTTCTGGGCAGATCTCTGCAAGCCTCCCCAGTTTCATATCCTGCCCGCTGAGCTCCAGTCCTCTGATGCCTACACCCAGTCTCCGGCAAGCTGGGCTTCTTCAAGGCCTCTGTCCATACAGTTTCCCCACGGGTTTTCCCTCTGCCCCGTTTCTTCCTGTTCACAATCTCTTTGTCCTTCTAGGTGCAGCTTAAAGCTCCGTTGACTCTGGTTAGCTGCTCTGCCCTGCACCTGTATTGTAGCACACATCACATGGTGTTGTCATTGTCAGATCCATCTCTGTGTCCCCACTCCCAGTATGGAGCCTGGGATGCTATAGATCCTCAAACAATTGATAATTTAAATGAGTTTTTGTTTGTTTGTTTGGATTTTGGGGGATTATTTTGTTTTTAACTCCTATGGTATGAAAACACCCATACAAGGCTCTGGGGGAAGAGGTAATTTAAATGAGTTTTTGTTTGTTTGGATTTTGGAGGATTATTTTGTTTTTAACTCCTATGGTATGAAAACACCCATACAAGGCTCTGGGGGAAGAGGGTCTGCCACTATGGGGTTGGCGACAAAGAAATTTGCATGTGGTCCTGCCTTCCATCTGGGCACATACACGTTTGTAATGTGGACAGAAGACATGCACAGCAACTTCGGGAAGGGACGGGAATCTAGATGAGAAATATCAGACACTAACTCATCATGGAGAACCCCCTGAAATAGAATAAAGATAATACAAGGAGAATGTGATAGATGCTATCAAAGAGATGTGGCTCAACTGAATTGTCAAGCAGACTAAAGGATGTAGAGAAACCAAAGAAGGCTCCCAGGAGGAGGTGGCATTTGGATCCTGAAGGGTGTATTGGATAAACTTGCAGTCACAGAGGAGGGATATCTCCAGTCACAATAAGGCCAGGTGGGTGGGAGTGGATTTCAGGCAGGTTTTGAAGGAGAGAGGGGAGCTCAGTGGAGAAACTATCCAGTTCTCCCCACCCTACCGTGTGGTGATGCCACATGACTCACTGGCCACAAAGCCAATTCCAGGCAAGGGGATGCATTTCCTCAAAAGACAGGCAGTGGGTCAGTGGCTGAGCACCAAGGCCTTTCCAAATCTCAACCACAAATCTGAGTATGCAATGGTCAGCACCAGGCAGCCCTGCTCCACAGAGAGCAGCCCAAAAGACCCATGGGAAATTCCTTGAGAGTTCAAAAGGATTGGGAGCATCCCCTCCTGTCCCCCACTCTCCCCATTTGTAAAATAGGTGCAACAAATGTTACCCAGGCTCTGCATGGGCCCCTTGAGCTTGGGAGTATATTATTCAACAATAAATCCAATGCAGTAAGGGATTATTGACGGCTAACTGTATTTTGCTAAGTTGGAAGGGAAATGAGGTTCATGGCCTTCCAGGAGCTCTTGGTCGTCTGGAAAGAGGAGACATGGACACCGATAAGAATTCCAGGGAAGGGAACTTGTTCCTACCTCTTTCTGCTAAATAGGTTCGTGGCACAGAGCTAGTGACTGGGCATGAACAGTTCTGATGGGAGGTGGGTCTGGAAGACACAGAACCGTTGCCCGCCCTGTAAGAGGTCCATCTCTGTGACACAGGAAGCAATAAACCTAGGAACTGGGTGGACAATGACTGCCAGGCCTATGTAGACATTTCAGGGATGATGAAGAAGATGGACTTCTGACCTGCTGGGTACTTTCGGGGACACATAATTTGCCCCCTGACAAAACAGATCCATCATAAACCCATTGCTCTCTGAGGCACAGATGCCTTGAGAGAAGCTGTTGATCTCAATAGCTTCAATGGTGGACATACAGTAGATGCTCAATAAATGTTTACAAATGAACCATTAGATGAAGTCTTAACCTGAAGGACAGAGGTTGCACACTGTCCGGGTATCAATCCATACTGATTTATTCACCAAACTTCTGCTGAGGACCCACTGTGTGCCAGGCTGTGCTTTCTGTTCTCAAAGTGCTATGGTCTGAGGAAAGAGGCCAGCAAGGATATAGACAGATGACACAGGTCAGGAAGTCCTGCCTCAAATCATGCTTGTTTAACTGGTACTGCAGAACTGGGAGGACAACTGGGATTCCTCATACTAGTTCCCAATCTTCCCAATACCCTGCTCTGCTGGGCACACCAGGATGGGTCTTTCCTTCACATTTGGATCCCAGCCAGCATGTAGCATAAGATATGCACACAATATACATCTAATAATAGAGTCACTCATTCCCCGGTCACTCAGCCAACAGGAAGATGCTGCCATGTGTCAGGCTCTGAGCTGGGAACTGGCCACAGCCAAGTCCAAGCTGTGGTCCCTGCTGGGAGGGGTTGCCATGTTTACTTTCTGACACCAGCACAAAGCACAATGCCTGGCACATAGGAAGCCCTCCACAAATGCTGAGTGAGTGGCAGAATGAATGAATGAATGAATACATGAATTAAAGTAAAGTTCACCAGATTAGGCCAGGTTAGCTTCTCCTGCCACCTGCTCCCTCTCACCCATCGACAAATATTTGTTGGGCACACGCCATATGGCAGACCCAATTTTTGGTGCTGCAGATATATTAACGAGCATAACACAAAACATCTGCCTTCACATAGGAACAGATAATACACAAGCAAATCTGTTAGATGATGTCAGGTTGTCATGAGAGCTACAAAGACCCATAAGCAGGGAGTGGGGTGAGCGAATGACGGGTGGGGCTGTTTAAATAGAGTCAGCAGGTGAGGCTTCTCTCAGGAGGTGATATTTGAGCAGGAACCTGAAAGAAGCGAGGGAGTGAGCCAAGTTCGGAAGAGCCAGGGGTAACAAGTGCAATGACAGCAGGAATACCTGCTGACCTTCAAGTCCTGCAGTCCTTGACCGGTATGTAGAGCACACGTTCCCTGAGGGCAGGGGCTGCTCTGCCCCCTCTCTGCTGTGTTCCCAGCACTGAGGACAAAGCATTCAGTAAAGCGAATTGAATTGAATTACAGGCTGGAGACAGAAGAGCCTTCAATAGCATCCCCCAACTCCCTCCAGGCAACGCCCGTCCTGCTCTCTCCCTAGGGGAGCTGGCTGGAGCCAACGCTGGCTGTCATCATGGCCCACTAGTCTCCCAGGGCTTGGACTCTGCCTGTGGGGCCACGTCACTCTGGCCTGGTGGCTGCCAAGACCCCAGAGATAGTCTCTCCACCAAGAGGAATGAGGACTGAGGCTAAGGAGGCTTCTGGGCCACTATCCGGGAGGGCAGCATCTTCTGGGTACATGGTCCCATCTTCTGGGCCATCTCCTCTGGGTCATTCTACCCCTCCCCAGTCTGGGTCGATTTCCTCAGGGCTGGGCCAGATGGTAGAAGGCTGTGAGATAGCCAAATCCCTCTCTGCAGTGTCCGACACTGACCAAGATGTGGGGGCCCCAAGAGAAATTCAGACCCTGAAGAACCTAAAGAGCTGCCTAGCCCAACTTCTTCATTTTACAGGTGGGGAAGCTGAGGCTCAGAGACAGCATGGGTGATTTTCTCGAGGTCACACAAAGTCAGTGGTGGGGCTGGGGTGAGAAACTGGGCTCGCACATTTGTGTCTAATTGTAGAGTCAAGCCGGTCTCCTCATCCTTCAAATCTAGTCATCCCTAGAAGAATTAGACCCATTTTCCAGATGTGAGAGCTGTGGCAGGTGCAGGTCTCTGGACTCTCCCTGATGATGTGTCTGGAATCATTTGCTGCATCAAGCAGGCCATTAGTGATGAGTTCTGGGCCACCCCCAGCAGCTGAGAGTAGAGACAAAGCAGTTGATGAGCTTGGAGAGTTTTCAAGCCTTGGCTCCTGTGGCTGCTTCTGCCTGGAATGTTCTTCCTATTCATCAGTGGAGTCCTGCCTCAGTATATCCACAGCTCTACCCTGCCCTGCCCCCATCCTGCCTGGTCCCTAGCACAGCATCTCGTGTCATTGTATATACAGGTATCCCTCAGTATCTGCAGGGGATTGGTTCCAGGATCCTGCATGGATACCAAAATCCTCAGATGCTCAAGTTGCCTTGCAATGACGATGACAGTAACAATCCCCTCCTTTATAGATAGCACAAAACAACTCCATGTTCAGCCTCTTGGGTGTCCATCCAACAACCCTGGGAGGAAGACATGACAGATATCTGCATCTCTAGTTCAAAGATCAAAAAACCAAATCCAAAGGGAAGTGTCTTGCCCAAGCTCAGCCAGCAGCGAGGTGACAAAACAGGGCCTAAAACTGTGATCCCAAGTCTATTGCTCATTACATATACCAAGTCTCATGTGTGTGTGGAGGGAAGGAGGTCCCTTCACAATTCAAAGAGTGGTTGCAGGTCAGTTGGTGTCAGCAGGTGATGGGACCACCAAGTGAATTTCAGAATTGAAAATACATCCACTCCAATGCCCAGTTCCATGATCTCATCAGTCAACTCCTATGTGGCAAATCTGCTGCAGACACACTGGAGAGACAGCTGTGTTAGGGACTCATCATTCCCCCCACCAGCTGCAATCTGCACTCTAAGATCTTGGCCGCCTCATTACCCCATGCCCTAACCATGCAATGTGACACATTCCCGCTTGTGGGTAGTTCCAGGAAAAGTTGGCCCATGCAAATGCCTTTAGATGCTTTCCCTTGTCACAAAGTGAGGACAAAGGGACCACACACACACACACACACACACACCCCAACACACAAACACACACACCAACACACACACAGCACTCTGCCTAGCATTCAAGAAGCCAGTTCTGCAAAGAACTTTTCAGACACGTCTCCAACTATCATCATGCCAAATCTCCTTTTACAATGATTGTTGAGAACCTCAACTCTGAAATCAGCTAAAGCCTGACTCTATGGCTCAAGCATTTGGAAAATAACACCCCACCCCCCCAAGCTATCCTTTCTCCAGGCCTAGCATTCTCATTTCCTCCAACCACTCCTCATCTGGCACCCCTTTTGTATCTTCCATCCTTATCTCCTCCAAAGGCGTTGCAGTTTTCAGTTTTTCATGCTCTGTTGAGAACCTCAACTCTGAAATCAGCTAAAGCCTGACTCTATGGCTCAAGCATTTGGAAAATAACACCCCACCCCCCCCAAGCTATCCTTTCTCCAGGCCTAGCATTCTCATTTCCTCCAACCACTCCTCATCTGGCATCCCTTTTGTATCTTCCATCCTTATCTCCTCCAAAGGCGTTGCAGTTTTCAGTTTTTCATGC
>NW_007729192.1:145769-147596 GCF_000696425.1 Galeopterus variegatus
CCCTTTTGTATCTTCCATCCTTATCTCCTCCAAAGGCGTTGCAGTTTTCAGTTTTTCATGCTCAACTACTGCCAGGAGGCCACAGCAAAGCTCAAAAGTTCGGATGGCATCTGACTAGCACAGAGTTGGGCAAGATTATCACCTCCCCTGGCATAGAGTCTATGCTCCTGTTTATGCAACCTGATTGCATATTAGCTCTTTTGGAAATCACAGCACAACATTCACATTAAGCTGATGACAATTAAGAACCCTTGAGATTTTCACATGTGCTTCCTCTGGGGCAGTAAATTTTTGTCCCCCTGAGTGGAGCCCTTATTAAGTATGAGTCATCCTTTCAGCCTGTCTGGATTAATGCCTGTTGGGTATATTTTTCTTGTCTTTGTGGCATAAGAGCCTGTGACTGCACAGCACTGATCACTGGTCAAAGCAGAAAACATACTGATTAATAGTGTTGCTTTGTACCCACTGGTCTGCAAAGTTTCAGGGTGATTTTTATCAACTTGTCAGCATAGTTTATTGATAACAGTGAAACTAATGATGTGTGCCTGGTCTTGATGAGACCCCCAGAGGGCTCTGTCACTGGGGCTGGTTTCATAGAAAGAATATGCCTACATGACCAGCTGAGAATAAGAAACCCCAGGTGAGACTCCATTTGGAGCTCCCTCGTTCTGAGGTTATTCTGCACCAAGTCAGAGGCTCCTGATCCAAGAGAGAAAGTGTGTTCCGGTACGGCCCTTCAGGGGAGGACAAATGGAGCTCACTCCTGGCTTCTCTAGATCCCATGTCGTGAGGCAGTCTTCGGCTGTGAAGCATATGCTTGCTTTAGTACAGTTGCTGTATTGTACCCTTTTCCTGAAAAGAACTGTGGATGTGTAAGCATTGTCATTTTGAACCCTGGGAGTCTTCTTTAGCAATCGAACCCTGCCTATCTGCTATCCTTAGTGCAGGACCCTATCACACGCACAGGCATTTGCACAAGTAAAAGGGAGATGATGATACCTGTTCCCGTAGGTGATCAGAGTTGAGAAATTCACCACTCCTCTCTTGGAATGGGTAATTTATTCATTGAAGTGTATTTATTCCATATTTTCTGCAGCTTTCCAGCCAGATTCTGATTTGGGGTCTCGCCTATCTAGAGATCTGGAAAGGGTTATGATTTTATATGAACCCCAAGCCTGCGTGGAACCAGAGGCTGACTACAGGGTGCTAAGTGGACACACCTGGGCTCATGTCACAGCTCCACCTTATATTATCTGTGGGACTTCGGCAGACTGCTTTTTCCCCCTCTGAGCTTGTTTCCTCATCTGTGAAGTTGGGGTAACTAACATGCACCTCCATGGTGATTCTTCCTTTCTCCCAACTTCACTGTGAGTCGAGCCATCTGGTCAAATCCAGCTGGTCTTGGCTTGGTGTGCCCCTCAAGCTAATATGGTCTCCTCTGGTTGCAAAAACATGTTCTCCCCTCTCGCCACTCTGTTGTCCACGTCGGTAGTGGCTAGCCACAAGCCACCTGGTTCACATCCTGGTTCTAGTCCCTGGCGGTATGCCGTTTAACTCTTTGCACCTGCATTTCTCTCTCTTTTGAATTATGATAATAATAGCTTCCTCATATTTTAAATTGGTATAGTAATCATACCTACCTGGTGCCTATGATCTGATGATTAAGTAAGTTAATACATACAAGGGTATTTCAAAAAGTTTGTGGAAAAAACAGAATTGAAAGATAACGTGAATCTTTCCATGAATTTTTCGAAGCATAAAGCAGTGTCTGGCACATGGTAAAAGTGCAATAAATATAGGTTGTATTTACTACTACTACTACTATAT
>NW_007729192.1:148415-149271 GCF_000696425.1 Galeopterus variegatus
CAGTGTCTGGCACATGGTAAAAGTGCAATAAATATAGGTTGTATTTACTACTACTACTACTATATTACTACTACTACTGTTTTCTCAGATGGTTTAGGAGCCAATGACTTCAGAATAAAACAGCACTCTTATAAAGTGAACAGCGAGGAGCCAAAACTGGCCTCGGGCTATTCTTTTTTCTGGGCAAAAATCCCTCTGAAAATCTTGTCCGCTGTTAACTTTGGTGTCCTGGGGACTGCTGCCTCACGCTGGGAAGCCACTCAGAGGCTTGGATCCATGTCTGTGCACAGAGGGTCAGGGCGAAGAGCACTTCATGGTGAACCTGGTCCAGTCCCTCCAGTTGGGAAAATGAAGCCCAGGGAGTTGGGGAGCCCCCACCTCTCCCACGGACACACAGCAAATCAGGACCAACGTCTCTTCTTGCAGTGGTGAACCGGAGCTGGCTCATACCTGCTTCTACTGGTTTACAAGAGTAGATAGTTAAATTCCCACGAAATTTGTGAGCTTCTGTTAAACAAGCCACTATTAAAAATTAAATGGCATAAACTTACAATAAAGTCAGTTATATTAAAAATAAGGGTAATGAATACTCCAAACTCATCTCTTTCTAGTTATTTTAGTATTTTCTATGCCCTTGAGGTTGTTTACATCTTCTGCAAGTGGATGGTGGAAATACGCTCATAGAAAGAATATACTACTACTGAGCATCTCTCGACTCAGCATTCAGTGACATCACATAGATAGTTTGAAATTGGTCATAGTGGGAGTATTTACATCTCAGAAATTGGCAAATGCTGGGCCGGCCCGGTGGCGCACTGCTACAGTGTGCCGCTTGGGAAGCACGGCGGCGCTCCCG
>NW_007729192.1:150981-151865 GCF_000696425.1 Galeopterus variegatus
TAATTTTTATTTTTTTAAAAATACTCCATTAAAATATAATTTATCTTGATTACTAAGTTTTTTGGCACAACATTAAATTTTGTTCCTGAGATGAGTGCCTTACTCACATCTCCCCGTCCTGGCCCTGACCTAATAGCCCATACCACACTGTTACAATTACCTTTGATGTAGCTTTCTGCCCCGCCAGACTGTGAAGCTTTTTTTTAATTGTACATATTTTTGGAGTACAGTGTATTGTTTCAATACATACATAATTGTACAATGATTCACTTAGGCTAGATAACATATCCACCACCTAAACATTTTTCTTTCTGTGTGGTGATTACATTCAAGATCCTCTTTTCTAGCTATTTATAACTGTAAAGTTTGGGGACAGAAATTCATTTGTGTGTTACTAGGACTTGGCACACCGTAGGTGCTCAATAAGTATTGTGCAGTGAGGGAGTAGATTATTAGATGGATGAACCAATCGCTCAGTTCCTTTGCCCCCAAAATAAGAAACACTGATGGAAGATATCACTGTCTGCTCTTAACTAGGAGCAGGTATTGAGTTTTTGAGTTTTAGCTCCCCCAACTCAGCAAAGATTAACTCTACTCTTGACCCACGTGAGCCAGCCCCTGTGCTGGATATTTTGACCAGGGCCAACCTACAGATGCATCCAGCCAGGGACAGCAATGAAAGGAAGCTGAATCTGGAATGTGGAGACTTCACTAGGACCAAGAACGGGAAGTCACAGAGAGGGAGACATCCCTTAGATCCCAGGCCTGAAAAGGGAGCAGAGTTCTCTCTCACTACAGAGTCTCTGGATGGGTCCCAGGAGACTGCCATTTGGCAGGGGCAATGGAAAGGAGATTCAAACACTAGATATTTCAGGATGACTTCT
>NW_007729192.1:151901-155889 GCF_000696425.1 Galeopterus variegatus
ATTTATAACTGTAAAGTTTGGGGACAGAAATTCATTTGTGTGTTACTAGGACTTGGCACACAGTAGGTGCTCAATAACTATTGTGCAGTGAGGGAGTAGATTATTAGATGGATGAACCAATCGCTCAGTTGCTTTGCCCCCAAAATAAGACACACTGATGGAAGATATCACTGTCTGCTCTTAACTAGGAGCAGGTATTGAGTTTTTGAGTTTTAGCTCCTCCAACTCAGCAAAGATTAACTCTACTCTTGACCCATGTGAGCCAGCCCCTGTGCTGGATATTTTGACCAGGGCCAACCTACAGATGCATCCAGCCAGGGACAGCAATGAGAGGAAACTGAATCTGGAATGTGGAGACTTCACTAGGACCAAGAACGGGAAGTCACAGAGAGGAAGATGTCCCTTAGATCCCAGGCCTGAAAAGGGAGCAGAATTCTCTCTCACTACAGAGTCTCTGGATGGGTCCCAGGAGATTGCCATTTGGCAGGGGCAATGGAAAGGAGATTCAAACACTAGATATTTCAGGATGACTTCTAAGTCTGCAATTTGATGGGTCATCTGCTATATGAGGACACCAGGACTTGTTCTTATGCCTAGTCCCTTCCTCACCCTAAGGACCATCATAAAAGAGGTCTTCTGGAGATGCCACATCATTGGCTTTCCAAGCTTCTCACTGGACTCCAGGCGGGGTGGAGGTGGCAGTTAAAGTGCTCTATTTCTACAAGATTAGTCATGACTTCTGTTTTTAAAGCACTTGATGTATGCTGGGTCCACTGCAAAGAGCTTTACACACATTAGTTTATTGATTGCTCATAAAGTCCTCAGATGTAGGCAGTATTCTACCCATTTTTCATAGAGAAACAGAGAGGTTTGCAACTTGCCTAAGGTCCCACAGCTGGTAACTGTCTGATTCTGCAGTCCGTGATCTTAACCACTGCTATGCAAAGAAGGAGGATTTATAAGACAGATCCCTTTCCAGCACTGGTGCCTGTGAAACCCAAAAGTAGGGGTGGGAATGGGCAGACGCAGCCATGCTGACCTTCCTCTGACCTGGCCTTCCCATTTGCTTCAGACACATTCCCTGCTCTCTCAGCCCACCCATCACAGAAGCCTCCATGGCTCCTTTCCACCCACCACCTCATCCACCTCTCCAGCCAGTTTCCAAAGGTGGTTGAATGTTCCCAAAGGGGGATTCTTCAGCTCAAAGACACTTGTGAATTCTCATTTCAGTAGGTCAGGAGAGGGGAAGGAAGGAAGAAACAGTGAGCATCTCTCATGTGCCGGGCTCTATACTCATGTCATGGATCCTTCTCACCCTGGGATGAGAGGGCAGGTGCTTTTCTCATCCCCATTTTAAAGGCTTGCTTTGTCCAGTATGATAGCCAGTAGCCACATGTGGCTCTTTAAATTCCAATTCCTTAAAATTAAAAATGAAGTTTCTTAGTTGCACTAGCCACATTACAAGTGCTCAGTAGGCGGATGTGGCTAGTGGCTACTGTACTGGACGGTGCAGATTCGGAACATTTCCATCCCCGCAGAAAGTTCTGTTGGACAGCACTGTACTGAGGAAGAACGAGGACTCTGAGAATGACTTGCCTAGAGCCACACAGCAAATTGTAAACAGAACCGGGATGGGACCCATATTTCTTTCTTCCAAAGCCTCTACTCCCAGAGCTTGGAATATATTTGCCACCGCCTGGCCCCAGAACAAGGAGGATTGTTTGCCTGGGATGTTAGGTCGACTTGGGAAACCAAATAAGAGATCAGAAGACTGGGTGAATACCAAAGTGGAGAAAAGAAGCCAGCTGTTCTTGAGGACTATTTTTATCCTGCCCAGATATCCTGGTGTGCTGCCCCCTCCCCTCTTAGTGCTATTTTTGTCTCAAGAGCTGGAATCAGAAGGCTGTCTTTCTTGGATGGACAGAGATTCACTGACACATCAAATTCTAGCATAAGGACCACCCCCTTGCTTGACTATTTACTAGGAAGGTTCATATCCATTCTCTAATGTCATTCACATTCCAGTTCCTGAGGCCACCAGAGTAAATGAGGAATGCTGCCCCAAAACACAGGAAGGGAAACTGAGGCTTAAGTGGTTGCAGTGAGTTGTTTCGACAGCTTATATGTGATAGAGCTGGGATATAAACTCAGGCTTAGACAGGTCCCTCCTTTCAGGGTGGGGAGTGGGTTTCACATGTGGGAAGCTTGTCAAGTGATGGAAAACAGCCTGACTTTGTTGCTGAAACCCACATCACCACTTTCTGGCTAAGCGGGCAAGTTGTTCAACATCTTCAAACTTCTCTTCCCTGGTCCACAATACAGGGAATTCTAATCTTTTTCTTGCCTCCTCCACAGTCTTAGTGGGAGTCTGGCCAGCGGAAAAGCTTTTGGTAACTTGGAAAACACCCAACAACTGGAAAAGATTTTATCATCATCATCATCATTATAAGCTGTGAGATCTAGAATTGTGTGCAGTTCCCATCCCTTTTCCTTCTTTGCCTGGCCAGCGGAAAAGCTTTTGGTAACTTGGAAAATACCCAACAACTGGAAAAGATTTTATCATCATTATCATCATTATAAGCTGTGAGATCTAGAATTGTGTGCAGTTCCCATCCCTTTTCCTTCTTTGGGCCTCAGTTTCCCTGCTTAAAACCTGAGCAGTTTGGCTTGGAGAATCTGCACCGGGCCTTCCTTCCAGCTTTGGCCTGCCATTTCTATGACCCATTCATTCAGTCAACAAGTGTTTATTGAGTTTGAGCAGCCTGCCACGGTGGGGATATGAAGGACTGGCTTCTCCAGAGGCTCTCTGTCCAGGCTGTTTCAGCCACATACGCAAATTTCCCTGTGTTTTCAAAAGGCAAATTATGGGAAACATGTTATTCACCAAAACATACTCACCCCATCTCTCAAGGAAAAAAAAAAAGTCCCTTCCACCCCACCAAGAACTAAGCTAACAGAGGACAGAAGCCCACCCTTGTTCCTCTGGACAGCTTTCCAGAGGCTCACGTCCCTGTTGAAAAAGGGGAAACTGTATGCGGCCCTGTCTCTCTGGGGCTTCTGTAGACCTGGTAAACAACATGTGTTTGTCCCAGCTCCTGCCGTCCTGAGAGGTCAGCCATAACCAGGAAAAAAACAGCCCCGTTCTGTGCTCTGCCTGTCCCCAGCGTGAGGAAAATTGTCCGTAAATATTTTTATCTTCATGGTCACCAAGGGAGCTGAGAGGAAGGCTTTGATTCTCCAAGCCCCTGGGCTACTCCCTTCCTCTGGGACCTCATGGTCAAAGCTGACCTGGGCGTCCCATCTCCCACCCCCAAATTACAGGCTGCTGCCCATGTCTCCTGCCCCTAGGAGGTGTTGGGATTAGAGGTGGGACCACACTGTACCACCAAGGCCGGCCTCAAGGCTGTTAGAATAGCCTCTCCCAGCTGGCTGGTTTCCTGCTGGGAGCTGGGTGGTCATGGCAAAGGAAGGGAGGACCCAGAGATGGCACTGGTGATAGGGACAGGGCCCCAGAACTGGGGCAGAGAGAGGCCCAGGGTCACCATCTGGATCTTGCATTGCCTTGTTCAGCAGGGCCATGTAAAGGAGGTCCTGAGAGCATTACTGTCCCGGAAAGTGGTTTATAGGAAAGCAGATCCTTGGAGATCAACGAACTTTCAAGATCCAAAGAAAGAACAGCTAATAGCAGAATTTCAGTAGTAGCCACTGACAAAGACATTCAGGGTTGAGAATCCTGACCCAGAACTCCTAAAATCTTCCCACACAGAAACCTCCTGTATCCTATCCTTCCTTGCTGTAAACCTCCTTACCTATCTGAAGAAGGCTGTGCTACCTTCTGGAAATTTCAAAAAGGGAATGCTGCATCAGGGAATTAATCAGACTTGAGAACCTCCAAAGTTCATCCAAGCACAACGTTCTATGATTCTACGGTTCCTAGATCACTCACTCAAGCCATAAAATTTTATGCCCAAAGTGCTAGACTTCTAAT
>NW_007729192.1:156290-159360 GCF_000696425.1 Galeopterus variegatus
CTTACCTATCTGAAGAAGGCTGTGCTACCTTCTGGAAATTTCAAAAAGGGAATGCTGCATCAGGGAATTAATCAGACTTGAGAACCTCCAAAGTTCATCCAAGCACAACGTTCTATGATTCTACGGTTCCTAGATCACTCACTCAAGCCATAAAATTTTATGCCCAAAGTGCTAGACTTCTAATGCCTTTTGATGCCAGAGTTCTGAGGCTTAAAATCCTGGAAGCCTACCTGGCACTGATTTTCAGCTTCCACGATTCCATGCTTCTGAGGCTAAGATTTCTGTGATCATTTAACTTTGTAACCTATTTCAGGGCAGACAAGGACCTCACACAAGGGGACATTCATTCCCACCAGGGATTATGTGTGGAGGAGCCCCATGGGGCCAGCTGACCACCCTTCTATCTGTGATTGCCAGCTCTCCTTCTGACCTTTTCCTGGCCATATCCCCACTTGGCTCCCACTTAATCCTGCTAGTGCCGCTCAGCCCACGTCATCAGGTGTGGGCAAGGACGCAGCAGCAGCTGGCAGCGATGCCCTGGCCTCTCTCTATCAGCATTCATTCCCATGGGGCAGAGAGAAAGGGAGGTGGTAAATATGCTTCCTCAGGCAGTGTGTCCCCCAGGGACTCAGAACTGAAGAAACCAGAGAAGATCGGCTTGTCCCTGGAGCCAGTCTGAACTCAATTCATTCTGATTGACCCCGCCTTGCACCAAAATGGCCATAACTGGGTGATTCAGAGGTCCTTTCGGCCTCAAAATAGCCCTTCCTTGGCCTATCCTTGTTAGAAATCCCATCTACAGGAGATGCTTCTTTAGGTGCAGGTCTCTGGAAAGACTCTGTGTTAGCTGGAGGGGAGAGAGGGACCCTTTATTCCTCTGTCATTGTCTTACCCATGTATTCAATGTGTGTGAAGGCTTCATCTCAGTCCATGACTCAGGGTACATGAAATATGACCTTCCCTTATTTTCTTTGAATAAACTAAAATTGAACCTTGAGTCTACACGCAGTGTCACCATGTTGGCAGGAAATTCAGTCTTGGTCATCACTGAGATTCCCTTACATCCCCCTACCCTGGTTATGCAAAGATCCTGGGGTCTTCTGCAGAATAACACATTCTGGGAGGTCTCTCCATTCTTCCATTCCCATCTGAGGCCCCTGAGGTGCTCACTGTGCCAGATGTCCCTTTATGTCGAGTGGCCTGGTGGCACACTTTGGACATAGGAAGCTTTACTGAAGCTGGAACACCGGTATGTGGGGTCCAGCCTCCTGAGAGACACCACGGAGCATCCCTCATGCCCCCGGGGCTTTACCTTTCCCTGTTAATCTATGGACCTGCCAACTTTTATCTTCTCCTTGCCTTTGAGATCCTCTGCCTCTTTCCTTCCCCTCTAGGACTCTCATCTCACTAAGCTCACAAAAGATTTAACACCAAGCAGCTCCAGCTTAAAGCTCCTCCAAAACCAGCAAGCAGAACATCTCAAGGGCTGACCCACCTGCTTGAATTGGGATGGAGGATGAAGCACACGGAACATGGTACAAATGAGCACCTCCCGAGCTCATCACCCCCACACATTGATTGTCACGTGATCTTGGAAGATTTCTTGGAGCAACTGCCTGGCACCCTGTTAAAAAAGACAAGAGCTGGGCCCTGGAGGAATGGGGCACGGCATGGGTATGGTTTGTGGGGCCAATGAGGAGGGGAGGTCTGAGCATGGGGGTCCTCTGGGAAATTCAAGCTGGGTGTAGCAATGCTGGGAGGGAGGGATTTGGAAAAGAGATGGGCATTTGTGTAGGGCTGGTTGTCAGCTCTCCCCATGGCTCTGCCTACAACCTTAGGAAGGGTCCAGATAACTGCTAGGGAGAGAGAAAACCACACCTTGTGAGGAGGACCTGCCAGCTGTGTGAAAGCACTGGGTTTAGAGTCTGGAGCCCTGACTTCTGGCCCTGGATCTGCCACAATTCACTGTGAGACATTGAGCAAGTTCCCTGTCTGGGCTTGGCTCTCCATCTGTAAATAAGAGAGTTGGTCTGGATGATACACAGGCTTTCTGTTCTTGTAGGGTTGGGTCCTGATTACCTAATGCCCGTGGCTGTGTATCTCCAACTACTGTCTTAGCGCCATCCTTGTCTTTGGTCTCCATTGAGTCCCTCCTGCCATCTTGAATAGAGCTGGCCAAGGGCTATTGTCTAAGTGGAGTCTAGTCTGGAATCATAGTTCAAGGATGGCTTGGGGGTGGGCTGGAGCACAAGCTCATCGGAAGTGGCTGCATCTCCTGGCACCTTTTTCCCAGCTGCAGGGGCCAGCCTGGCATCCCCTTCACACACACACAGAGCCTGGCCCTCTGGAGGAGAATGAGCATTGTCTGGTGAGGAGGTCAGCCAGGGAGCCAATGCTGCAGAGCCTTGAAGGCCACCCTCAAGGCATCATGGCCCCTGCAGGCATCACAGCCCCTATGGCCCAGCCCTTTCATACCTTTGTAGCCCAAACAGCAGTATCACTACTTCAGTAGTCCCATCACTAGTCCCTGACTGAACCCCTAGTAGCCCAGTCACACGAAATCAGGCCCAGCTGGGGGCAGTAATAGGCAAGAGCGGAGAGAAAGAGATGCAGAGACTGAGAGAGAGAGAAAAAGAGAGAGACAGAATTTGAGAGAGACAGGCAGAAAGGGAACTGGCAACAGAAAGAGAGGTGGAGAGAGAGAAGACAGGGATAAGGGGACAGAGTCATGCAGAAGAAGAGAGGAAGGAAGACAGATAAGAGGAGAAAGACAGAAAGATAGAAAAAGAAGAGCAATACAGAATGGCATTGGGAGAAAGATATTTTTTAAAGGAAGGAGAGACTGAAGGAGAAATGGAGAGAGACATGGAATAAGGAGAGAGAAGGAGAACACACACACACACACACACACACACACACATACACACACACACAAGGATGGGCCAGGAGCGGAGCTGGGAGACACTGGCACTGAGCCTCTAGCCAGGAGGGCCCTTCACATCAGCCTCACCAGTGATGATTCCCAGAGCCCCTCAGAAGCTCCCAGATGCCCAGCACCCAGTTATCCCTC
>NW_007729192.1:159537-161112 GCF_000696425.1 Galeopterus variegatus
TATCACTACTTCAGTAGTCCCATCACTAGTCCCTGACTGAACCCCTAGTAGCCCAGTCACATGAAATCAGGCCCAGCTGGGGGCAGTAATAGGCAAGAGCGGAGAGAAAGAGATGCAGAGACTGAGAGAAAGAGAAAGAGAGAGACAGAATTCGAGAGAGACAGGCAGAAAGGGAACTGGCAACAGAAAGAGAGGTGGAGAGAGAGAAGACAGGGATAAGGGGACAGAGTCATGCAGAAGAAGAGAGGAAGGAAGACAGATAAGAGGAGAAAGACAGAAAGATAGAAAAAGAAGAGCAATACAGAATGGCATTGGGAGAAAGATATTTTTTAAAGGAAGGAGAGACTGAAAGAGAAATGGAGAGCGACATGGACTAAGGAGAGAGAAGGAGAACACACACACACACACACACACACACACCCAAGGACGGGCCAGGAGTGGAGCTGGGAGACACTGGCACTGAGCCTCTAGCCAGGAGGGCCCTTCACATCATTCTCGCCAGTGATGATTCCCAGAGCCCCTCAGAAGCTCCCAGATGCCCAGCACCCAGTTATCCCTCACTGAAGATGGGAACTTGAACACCACACCTAAGGGTGAGGAACACCCTTCCCTTCAGCAGTGAGGGTGGCCCATGGCCTTGGAGGAAACTGCCCCTGCCTCTGGCTTCCCACCTGACAGCCTCTTCCCCACTGGGCACAGACAGTGTCCCAGCCCCATCTTGAGGAGTTGCTCAGGACTCCCAGGACTGAGGACTTGGCTGTGGGACAGGCAGCATGGGGAGAGAAGCTGGAAGCCCAGCAGATGGAAGGGCTCGTATCTGGGGTGTGTCCCACCCAGAGACTGGAAGGGCCCAGGTCTAGGGTGAGCAAGACTCTTAGAAAGTTCCAGGCTCCATTCATCAGACATTTTCTGAACACACACTGGGATCAGCATGAACAGGCTACCCCAACCCCTACCTTTTGTGCTTCAGCCCTTCAATAGCTTTGGGGATGTGGGCAGCACCTCACTGGAGTATCATTCCCCTTTACCTGCCGTGCACCACCTCAAAGAGAATGCAAGTCTGCTGACCTTCTCCAGAGTAACGCCCTTAGAGGCCAGCGTCCAATGTGGGGGGACAAAAGCCTGGCTGTGCCTGCTGTGCACAGAGTTCTCACACCTTCTCCTGCCCTGCCCTGCTTCCCATAACTGCCCTCACTCCCTTCCAGGTTTTATCTATAAACCACACACACCTGAATCTCTCTCTCTCAGACTTTGTTTCTAGGAAACTCAGCCAAAGACATCCATCTCTCAGTTTTAATTCTTTCTGAAAATGGGGATAGTAAGACTTACTCCTCAGGGCTGTTTTGATAACTAAATGAAAGGTGGCATGCAAATCACTTGATATGGGACCTGCCTAGCACCGAGTAAGCCCTTGATACATTCTTGTCACAACCATCATCATCGCCATTGTCACCATCACCACCTCCACCATCGTCATTGCGATCATCACCATCGTTGCAATCATCACCATCATTACCATTGTCATCACCATCACCACCACTGTGATCACCACCACCACCATCATCATCACCATCA
>NW_007729192.1:162294-163311 GCF_000696425.1 Galeopterus variegatus
ACCACCGCCATCATCATCATCACCATCATCACCACCACCACCATCATCATCACCATTGTCACCATCATTATCATCATCATCACCACCACAGAGGGGAGTGGGGATGTGGGCAGACTGAGACCAGGCAGGTCCTTCTTCTATTCAGTGCTCTGTCTCCAGCATGGTCACCTTCCATTAGCTTCATGCCTGTCTATCCACCTCTTCTTGGTCCTCCCCAGCTGTCCCGTGAACACATCAAACTCAACCTGTTCAAGACTAAACTGTTACCTCCCCGTTCTCCAAACTTGCTCCTTTCCAAGACTTCCCTTCCATCCTTCTGGCACACCATCCCAACCATTTCCCAAGACAGAAATCTAGAAACCATCCTTGATGCTCTCCCTTGCCTTGAAAGTTACCAATCACAGTGATCTGCCTGCCCCCCAAGGAAGATAAACACTATGTCACTTATATTTGTAATGTCAGGGACAGAGCCTGGGGTAGGGGTCATACTCAATACATATTTGCTGAATGAATGAATCGGAAGCTTCAACAAGGAAGGAGATAACTTGCCTGAGAATACACAAAGCACAGAAAAAACTGGAATTTGGACCCAGGGCTCCTTCCTTCACAGACTTCCATGTACCAGTAGGTACCAGGAGCTGCTATGAGCCAACCAGCGAGAACATCTGTCTCCATCCTGGGCCCTTTGCGTCTCTGGGAACACCACCTCCCTGACAACCCAGCCTCCTCTGCCACACCTCCCCAACTATGGAAATAGTGAGTGGCACCAAAGTAGGCCCCGGGATGCTCACGCAATTTCCTAGGAAGCTGGCAACAGACTTCCAGGAGCTTCCACTCTCTTCTGAGTGGTCTCTCCAGGCACTGTGCTCACTGTAAACTCCTCGTGGGTTGGAGGCATCTCCTTTTCTCCTGGGGCTGAATCTCACCTCACTCGGTTCCAGGAGTGGAGGGCCCTGGGCCACATCCTGTTATCCAGATGGAAAGATGGCAGCTCAGCAGGTTCACCCGAGGTCACCC
>NW_007729192.1:163406-164421 GCF_000696425.1 Galeopterus variegatus
CAGGCACTGAGGGCACTGGGTGCTCTGGCTATGGGATCTTATGTAAGTGTCACATCAATTCCAAGGTGTAGGTCTTGTTACCCCATTGTAAATACAGTAGCAATGTGGCCTAGAGAGGCTGAGCAACTTGTTCCAGGTCACACAGCTTCAAGGCTGGTTGGAACACTGGCAAGTCTAGGCTCTCACAGAGTGAGCTGTGACACAGCCCCCTCTCTCTGCAGATTGGCCACTTGCCCTGGGGTCCTGGGCACAGGTACCCAGCTGATACTAGGGGCAGAGGTTCTCGCTTCCTCCGCCCTCACAGGCCAGCCCTCAAAGCCCCTTTCATGGGCCTGCTCCACACCCCACTGGGGAGGCCAGACAAAACTGCTAGTGTTGGGATTATTTTTCTATTCCAGATGGATCCGTTTGCTGGCTCCATCCAGGGCCTCCCATCACTGCGTGGGGGCCGGGGGCCCAGCGCCAGGTTAATATTAGGAGGCAGCAGGAAAAAAGGCAGCCCAGTGCAGCTCTTCACAGAATTCTGGGCTGTTCCACCCATGCAGCCTCAGAGGAATATTCCTGGGGCATTTAAGGGGGCCTGGCAGCCAGGCGGGCCACGAGGAAAAAAGCGTATTCTTTTTTTTTTCCCAAGGAAGATTTTGAGTGTCTCATTTTGGGCTGGGAGCCAGAAGAGAATCCTCAGGTGATCTGGAGAGCTGAGCTGAGCTCTCTACTCATGCTGAGCTGAGGAAGGTGTTTTTTAATTCAACCATGTATTTAACCAACATTTACTGAGCACCTACTGTTGTTAGATGATGTGCCACACCCTGAGGTTTCTGCCCTGGTGAAGCCCATGGTCTGGGAGGGAGACAGACATTTGCCAGCTAATCATACATATAAATGGAAATTTAAAACTGGTGATAAAGTGCTACAGTGAACAAAGCCCATATATAGACAATATCAGATGCTGGCTTTTTTTTTTTTAACCACCCAATCAAAACACCATATTTTTCAAAAGAATAATAGGTAGGAC
>NW_007729192.1:164965-166593 GCF_000696425.1 Galeopterus variegatus
AAAAAATATGGACATGACAGGCTTCTGGCAGCCTTTCCCTTGATCTTGGGGGAATATGTGAAGATCAGGGTATGGGGAACTCATTGATTACACTGATTGACGCCATATGTCAAAGAAAATTGTCTCCAAATATCATGAAATCTTTTTTGCTAATGGAAACCTGACTCTGCTACTATTACCAAAAAAATCTAACCCAGACCAAAGGCAGAAATGCTCATCCACCTCTTGGTTCCTGCCTCGATCCTTGGTTACCAATTCCCAGGAACAAAATCAACAGATAGGGACAAACTATTGTAAGACTAGATGGGAAATTGGGGCAGACAGAGATGGGCTGTCCTCCAGGGACCAGGCAAAGTACCAGGGGAGCTTGGCCTGAAGCAATCATCTCAGCAGGAGAGTGTCAACCATCATCAGCCCTAGAAGGGCTGTCTGGTGGAAGCCAGTCCATGTGGCTCGGGCAGCCTCACAGGGAAGCTCAGGAAGCTCCAGAGGGAGACTTCAGCTTATGCTGAGAAAGAGGTTCAAACAACGAAAGGATAAAAACAGGTAAAAATGGGAGTACTGGAGGGTGGGGAGTGGTACAAGCAGAGATCAATGACTTTGGCAGAGAGTGAAGGGGAAAATTCTGGCCTGGTTTGGAAGTGGACCAGAATCCAGGGCCGAATGAGACTACAGATATTGTCACACTCAGAATCCTGACAGGAGACAGCACATTATAAAGGAGTCAAGCAGTTAATGCTCTGGAAAAAAGGCCAAGTAGCTTATAAATAATGATTCGACTATTACTACTGACAATTAAAAAGCAAAACAAAACATTGGAATAAACTTGTCAATGGACATTTTCAAAGCAGGGCATCCTCTGGGGAATGGGCAGGGCTGGTAAAGCACCCTAGGCTAGCAGCAGTGGGAAGCCCTCCAGCCTGGAGGGGCAAGGGAAGGGAATATGTTATAGGCACCGTGGACAGGAGATGTGGCCTCAGGAAAGCAGCTATTGCCAATACCATGACAGGTCAGAGAGGAAGCAAATGCCCTGACTTCTCCTCTCCTACCCTCTGATTGGTCGGTGCCTCCCATGCACTGAACCCTTTCAGAGGTCAAGGGTCAAGGGAGCCAAGCCAGCTAGAGTAGCCTGGAGAGTGACATCAGCCTCCTGGGGCACAGGGCCTCACTGCCTGAGCTGGAACATCTCATTTCACCTTTTCCTTCCCTCAGATTGGGATTTACACCTTCAGCTCCCCTGGTTCTCAGGCCTTCAGACTTGGATTGAACTATGCTGCCATCTTTTCTGGGTCTCCTAATTGCATGAGCCAATGCTTCATGATAAGTTAATATGTGTGTGTGTGTGTGTGTGTGTGTGTGTGTGTGTGTACCTATGTATATATACATGTACCAGAGTAATTCAAAAAGTTTGTGGGAAATAGAATTAAAAGATAACATGAATCTTTCCATGAACTTTTTGAGGTATCCTCACATGTATGTATACATATATCCTATTGTTATATATAACAATTGATATATACATATCTTATTGGTTCCATTTCTCTAGAGAACCCTGACTAATACAGGGGGACCAGAGAGGGAATGAGAATAACTAGATGAGATGTGTTTTAATTGGTTGTCCAAATGTG
>NW_007729192.1:167787-169914 GCF_000696425.1 Galeopterus variegatus
TCTCTGCTCTGTGGGTTGGGGGGGGGGGCTTCAGCTGGGGGACGCAAATGGCTGTGGATGACTCAAACAGCTGGGGTGGAGTCATCTGGAGGTGTTTTCGTTCATGGGTGGTAGGCAGAATAATGCTCCCCATACCCCACCCCAAAGTTGTCCTCATCCTAATCCTCAGAACCTGTGAAAATGCAACCTTACGTGGCAAACAGGATTTGCACGTGTGATTAAATGAAGGATTTTGAAGTGGAGGGCTTATCCTGGATTATCTGGATGGAGCCAAAGTAACCAAGAGAGTCTTTACAAGGGAAAGGAAGAGGGCAGGAAAGTCAGAGAAAGAGATGCAGACAGAAGCAGGAGTGGTAGTCAGAGAGAAATCAGAAGATGCCACCCTGTTGGCTCTGCAGATGGAGGAAGCGGCCTCAAGCCAAGGGGTGCAGGAAGCCACCAGGACCTGGAACAGGAAAGGAAGCAGATTCTTGCTGCTGACACCTTGATTTTAGCCCAGGGACAGTCATTTTGGACTTCTGACCTCCAGAACTGTAAGAGAATAAACGTGTGTTGTCTTAAGCCACTAAGATTGTTGCAATATGTTACAGCAGCATTAGAAGCTAACACAACACGCCTGCTGCCTTGGCTGAGATCATTGAAAACTGGGCTCAGCCAGGACAGCTGACCAGAGCACCTACACACGACCTCTCCATGTGGCTGGGGCTTCCTCACGGCATGGCAGCCCCAGAGTGGTTGGACTGTCCACGGTGGTTCAGGGCTCCAAGAACAAGTATTCCAGCAAACAGGCAGAAGCTTCAATGCCTTTTACGATCCAGCCTCAGAAATCGCATAGCACCACTTCCTCTGTACGCTATCGGTCACAGCAGTCACAAGGCCATCCAGATTCAAAGGGAAGGGACAGAGACCTTCCCTCTTGATAGGAGATGGGCTGAAGAATTCAAAGCCATGATTTTTAAGTCACCCCAAGGCTAGTTTAGATGGGGTGACAGGGGGAGACCCTCTGAGGACACGACATTTGGAGAGAGCCTGGAGAAAGCGAGGGAGCAGAGCAGGTGGGGACCCAGAAGCCAAGAGTTCCAAGGAGAGGAAAGAGCAAGGACCAAATTCCAGAGGTGAGGAGGCAGGCACAGAACCCGGCAATTCCAATCCATGCGACAAGTGGTGCAATGGGGGCTCAAAGGGCTGTGGGGACCCAGCCGAGGGCACTGAACACAGCCCGAGAAGGTTCCTGAAGGAAGGGATGTGGGAGCAGAGGGCTGGCAATTGGAGCTAGGGGTCCCACATCGGAGGACTTGGCAACTCCTCTCCTGCAATCCCCCTCCCCACCCACCCCTTCCCAGGTACAACTGAGGACCACTGAGTGACTTTTTACTCTGGCCCCACTGGCCTGGGACCCCTGTGCCTGTGTGCCCAGCCAGGTGCCCATGGCCCGCGCAGACCTGGGTAAAGGCCTCTGCTTCCCAGGGCTTGGGCCAGCTCCCTTTTTGCACCCCCTGTCACCAGCAGTTTCCTCACAGACGGCTTTCGCCGGCTCCCCTGGATGAAGTCTTACCTAATTAACCAAGGGCTCCACAAGTGCACTTTCTCATGAAGGTAAATAGAGCCAGTGCAGAACAGAGGGAGGCAGTGTTCACAGGGGCGCCTGCCTCCTGAACCGGATACCCCCAGGCCTGCCCAGCCGCCCACCTTTCGGGGCCCAATCAAAGCTTTCTTCCCTTTGCAGCTGCAGCTGGGGAAGTGGGAGGAGGCCCCAGGTCCAGCCAGTCAGGAAGGAGCAGGAGAAAACCTTTCTCTGGTCCCTGGGGTCAGTACCAGGAAGTTAAGTCCCTCTCTGGCAGCCCAGATATCCCAGCCCCAGCACAGGGCCAAGCGTATAGAAGATGCTCAATAAATATTTGTTGAATAAAGGAAAGAAAGAAAGATTTTCTCTCTGATGCACAATGGAGATGATTAAGAACATAGGATCTTGTTTCCATGGTCTTAGATTCAAATCTTGATTCTGCTTTTACTTATTTACTACAAGTCACTTTACATTTCTGAGACTCAGTTTCCTCATCTGTAAAATGGGGATAATCTTACCAACTTTATATAATTGCTGGGAGGATTAAAGAGGACTCCAAAAAG
>NW_007729192.1:170130-193084 GCF_000696425.1 Galeopterus variegatus
ATGGGGATAATCTTACCAACTTTATATAATTGCTGGGAGGATTAAAGAGGACTCCAAAAAGGGCTAATGAAGGTGATGATGGTGATGGAGATCATGTGGGTGACATGTCTAAGCCATCAGTAATGGGGATAATCTTACCAACTTTATATAATTGCTGGGAGGATTAAAGAGGACTCCAAAAAGAGCTAATGAAGGTGATGATGGTGATGGAGATCATGTGGGTGACATGTCTAAGCCATCAGTGCAGGGCCACTAAGAATCAGTGTATTTCACCCTCACAACAACTCTAGAAAGCATTTTACAGATGAGGAAACAGAGGCACAGAGAGGGCAAGTAACTTGCTGAAGGTCCAGAGTTGTTATGCCGTGTACTGGGATTCAAATCCAGGTGCTGGTGCTGCACTAAGAAAAGCCTGGCCTGCAGAATAAGCCCATTAAGAGGCAGGTCCTCTGCCCACTGGAGACTGTCTTCTCTCCCCTACCGGTGGGAGCACCTCAGGGGCAGGGCTGCTGATTCCTGCCTCCTGGGGCCCGGCACTGGCCTGGAAGCCCATTGGAGGGTTTCCAGAGTGGGCATGTCACCAAAAACAGTGCCAATCTCATCATGTCCTTTAATGGAATCTGAGTGCTCTGAGGTCAGGCTGCCTGGAGTCGAATCCTGGCACCACCATTTACTGGCCCTGAGCCTCAGCTTCCCTATCCGTCGGGGGGAAATCAGAGCACTTATGTGCCATAGTCTTGCTACTTGGTGGGCGCACAACGGGTGTTAGCCACTGTTATCATTATCAGTAGTCTTCTGTTCTCTTCCGTACCCCAGCCACGTTCCTCAATAGGACCTGGCTTTGCAGGGACCACACCATCCTCCCAGGCAAAAAACAGTTAACCAGGCTCTTTCTGATGATAGGTAACTTAACTCCCATCCCCCAGAAGCAGAGGCCAATGCAGACGTGGAGCTGGAATGTGAGATAGGCCCCGGGCCGTGCGCTCCCTGCTAAGTGGCCAGAGCCTTCACCCCAACTCTTTCTTCTCCCGCCTTCCAGAGCAGTGGTCATGATACGGTGAAATAAGATCAGCCTCAAGCAAAACAAATTGGGAGGGTGTCGGGAGGTGGAAGCAAGCAGGCTGAGGGGCTGCAACACAAGCTCTCTCAACGTCCCTCCCAGACAACACGGAATCTGCCCTTGGACTTCCCCAGAGGCTCAGGGACATTAAGGTCCTGGGTCAGTATCACACAGCTTATCCAGCAGCCAGTTGGACTTTCTGAACCTGAAGTTCCCTAATTCTAAAACTCTGAAACATAAGCCTCTCCCACTCTGCCCACCGGCTGGGCCCAAGATCACTTCTTGGGGGGCAGGGGACGGTGATGGGGGTTCCTGGAACCTTCACGTAGGTCTTGAAAAGGGAGCCAGGCCAGAGCCTCTAGTGTGGGGAGGGGGCAGCCATCAGGCAAGAGGACCAGGTAGCAGGCCCGGCTCCTTTGCCTCCGGGCTGGGCCCTGGGGAGGATCAGTTGCTCAGAGCGGGGGAGGGGGCCGGGACTGCAGGGACGGAGGCCCTGGACAGGCGTTTCCCTAGGGGAGGTCGAGGGCTCGCCCAGCTTCAGGCTCCTTTTCCCTCTGCCTCGCTGCTCGCTCTGGCCCTCTCTGCCTTGTGGTCCCCGCCTTTCCCCATCCCACTCTCTGTCTCTTTCCGTTTGTGTCGCTACATTCTGTCTTCCTTTCCTTGTCAGCCCCTCTGTGCCACTTTCTGTTTCTGTTTCTCTTTTGCTCTGACTCTGCCTTTCTCTCTCCTCCCCAAGGTCTCTCTGTCCCCCCGTTTCTTGTTTCTGTCTTTCGTCCTCTCCTTTCCTCTCACCCTCTCCTGTCCCCTGCCTCCGTCTCCTCTTCCTCCTCATCTCTCCCCTTTCACCCTGTCACCCAGCACACCTGGGAGGAGACTAGGGATTCAGGGTTGCAGAGTGACACGAGCAGAGCTGGGAGGTCAGCCACGTGGCCTGGAGCAGGGCAGGTGGACAAGAGGCTACTGCAGTGGTCCGGGCGAGAGACGGCGAGGTCTGAGCCCTGCGAGAGCAACGGGGTGGAGAAGAGAGGACGGCTGCAACAAAGACTGCAAAGGAGGGGCCTCGATGGTGTCATGCGCTTTTGAGGAAGGGCCAGCAGTCAGGGAAAACATCCTGGAAGGGAAACAAGGAAGGGGGATCTCAGCATGACTATGTCCAAGGGGACTATTTAGGCCAAACAGCAGGTCTGTGAATTGGGATGGGGAAGGTGGGGGTGGGGGTCGCAAGAGAAGGGGTAGATGCTGAGACCAGGCATCTAGGAGTCTACGCTGGGGCCAGCTTGGGAAGAGCTTTGAATGGCAACCAGGACCTTAGACTTCAGCCCATGGGGCAGTGGCTTTATCTGTGAATCTGATGAAACTCCAGAACTCTCCCCAGACAAATGTATGTGCCCAATGTTTGGTACCCATGTGAAGGCTTCTGGGACCTTCTGAAGCTCCTCTATGAGCCACAGACCTCTAGGATATGGATCTGGTTCCAGGCCCTAGGGAGCCATTGAATGTTTTAGAACTGAGGAGATGGCAAACTTGGAGCTGTACTTTAGGGAGGTGAATCTGCAGAGATGTGGCCTTAATTGCTGGGCAGAGAGCCCAGGGCCTTTCAGCGGGGTCCCTACTTCATGGAGACCCTGCAGGGCTGCTTGGACCTAACCCCGAGCAGCAGGTCTGAGCCCCGAGCCAGGATGGCTGCAGGTCAGGACACTCAGCATTGCAGGGAGGGGTGAGGCTCTCTCCTCAGTGCTGCAAAGGACCCTCAGCCCTCAGCACCTGGGCCTGGCCAGAGAGCACTGGGCCTTCACAGCCCTTTGGAGGACCAGCTTAGGGGCCTGAGCCAGTAGCCCCTGCACTGCCAGGCCCAGCCTGGTGCAGTCCCTTCCTCCCAACCTACCCACTCACCCACCTCCTGTCCTGTATGCCCTACTTTGGATCTCATCCCCTTCAGATGTCTCTTTAGACAGTGAGCAGCCCCAGTGTGGGTGCCTGTCCTCACCCTGCCAGCCAGGCCAGCCTGGAGTTCACAGTAGTAAGCACTTGGCCTTCTGTTCTAATGCCCCATTGTACAGATAGGGAGCCTGAGTCCTAGAGAGCTGTGAAACTTGCCCAATTATTCCCCTACAAGTTGGTGACTCGGGCAGGCCACTGGTTTTTCTGCCCCAGGGTTCCTCTACTTGTGCTTAAAGGACGGTCCTCCAGCTCCTAAAAAGCCTGGGTCCTGTCCCAGCCACCCTCTCCACTCACGCTGCCCTAGCCAGAAGTCATCCCATTGCTGTAGCTGCCATTATTAAGTGCCTACTATGCGCCAGACACTTGATATCATGCAATTTTCCCAACAACCTAACATGTAGGTGATGATCTGCCCCATTATACAGAAGCAGCAGCTGAGGCTAAGAGAGATGAAAGTACCTTGCCTGTGATCGTCCTATTAGTAACTGACGAAGCCAGGATCAGGACCCAGGGGTGCCCAACTGCAAAGCCCAGGCCTTTCTCTCATATCACATCCCTTTCTCTTTCTGTCTGTGCAGGGCCATCAAACGGGCTTGTCTGAAGGCCTAGAAGACCCAGCAGTCTGCCTCAAAGACCAGATATCCAGGCCCCACATGGCACCTGGAAGACCAGCCAGGGCTCAGCTTTAGCAGTCAGGAAGGCCCTCAGCTGCTCTGTTTCCTTTAGCAGCAGGGCTATAGGAGAGCAGAAGATGCCCATGAACCCAGTCTCCTGGGTCCTAGCTCTGCCATGGACTTGCTGTGTGACCATGGCCTCATCAGCTGCCCTCTCCGGCTATGCCTTTGTCTCCTGCTCTGAACCTGAAAGAGTCGGGCTCAAGGCTCCCAGAGGGCCATGCCAGCTCGAGTGCCTGCAATTCCTTGGCTGGAAGGCGATGTCTTGGTGCCCTCTGGTCAGATAGCCTGCCAAGCGAGGGGTTTGGCATGCCATCTTTGCCTGCTCTGTTCAAGGGTGACTGTCTTATTCCAACAAGGAGCCACCCCAAAGGGTGGCCCACTCCAAACCCCAGTGAGTCACTTATAAAGTGAAGGGCAGGCTGGCAGGAGCTGTCTCTGTGGCTCTTGGCGTCTGGTGGAGCCCAAGGGCCCACGAGCCCATGCCGGGTGGGAACTTGTGTCAACCACTGGCTCCTGTAAATCGCAGGGGAAGGACAAGGTGGGACTGTAGGCAGCCCTTGGAGAGAAAGCTTGGCCTGTGTGCTCTGGGGAGGTGACCCGGGGGGACCCTGGGCCGCTGCTCGGGGGCGTTAATGAGTGCTCCATCTGGTGCCATTCCCAACCACTAGTTGCACTGACACAGCATTTCGGCAGGAAGGGCGGGGGGGGGGGGGGGGGGGGGGGGGGGGGGGGGGGGGGGGGGGGGGGGGGGGGGGCGGGGGGGGGAAGGGGGGGGGGGGGGGGGCGGGGGGGGGAAGGGGGGGGGGGGGGGGGCGGGGGGGGGAAGGGGGGGGGGGGGGGGGCGGGGGGGGGAAGGGGGGGGGGGGGGGGGCGGGGGGGGGAAGGGGGGGGGGGGGGGGGCGGGGGGGGGAAGGGGGGGGGGGGGGGGGCGGGGGGGGGAAGGGGGGGGGGGGGGGGGCGGGGGGGGGAAGGGGGGGGGGGGGGGGGCGGGGGGGGGAAGGGGGGGGGGGGGGGGGCGGGGGGGGGAAGGGGGGGGGGGGGGGGGAGTGTGTGTGTGTGTGTGTGTGTGTGTGTGTGTGTGTGTTCCAAGACTAGCAAAGGCTCAGTTTTTCCAATCTGGAAAAATCCGTCCAAAGAAGGGAAAATTGAGGATGAGGAGGTGAAGACAGCCTGATTCATGTTTCCTCAGTCTGTAACTTGAATGGTTCAGAGCGGACTATCTCCCTTGGTGCTTAGCAGGGAGATCCAGGCTCAGAGAAGCCCAGGCCTCATGGGGAGGGCCATGGTAGGGCCAGGATGAACATGTGACCTTCCCCTCCCAGCCCAAAGCTCTGGCCATTCGGCCGTCCTGCTTTCCCCAACCACGGGCCAGCTCTGCCCTTGGCCCCAATGGAGTATGTACCCTGGAGTTTTCTGACCCTAATTTGGATTTAAAAACCTCCCTTCTCTGAAATCACAGCATCAACAGATACTATTACTAGGCACCCCAGGCAGGGCACCCGGCACCCTGCTTTCAGAAGATTTATTGTCTTCTTCAGGACACTGGAGGTAGCTTAGAAGTAAAATCATAAAAGTAATAATAATGACCAGTGCTTACATGGTACCTATTGTGCACCAGGTACACAGTTCTGTCCTAAGGGCTTTTCATGAGTTAACTCATTTAATCCTCACAACGACCTATAAAGTATTGTCAGCCCCATTTCACAGATGAGAAAGCTGAGGAACGCGGAGGTTAACTAAAATGCCCTCGGTCACATAGCTGCAAAGTTGTGGAGTTGGGTCTCAGACCCCCAGGCAGCCTGGTTCTTGAGTCTACACCAGCGAAGAAGATATTCGTATGGCAAGTGTTAGCACCTCCTCTGTGCCAGGCAACATGCTCAGTATCAGGGACCCAGTGGTGAAAAGAATGGACAAGGGCTCTGCCCCCAAGAAATTGCTGTCCTTCCTTGGCTCACATATCTATCCACCTATCCATTATCCAGCCAGCCATCCATCCATCCACCCATTTATCTACTTGTCCGTCCATCCAACATCCATCCATCCACCCACCTATCCACTTGCCCATCCATCCATCATCCAGCCATCCGTGTCTATTTTTACCCACTATTGTATCCCCCTTGCTCAGTACAGTTGCCTGGCACATGACAAGTTCTCAACCAATACCTGCTGAAGGAATGAAGGAATGAAGAGAGATTTGGGTTCTTGTCCCCTACTCTTTCCCAGTCTCAGTGCAATGGGGTAGTAAATACTTCCACGTCCACCTCACAAGATTCCTGGGAGGCTCTGATGGTGAGCAGGCAATTGCTTTGCAAACTAGAAAGGGCTGTATACTCATAGCCAACATCAGGCTACTAAGCTGGTGTGCCTTGCCCGAGTCTGCTGCTGAGACCTGTCAGATGCTTCCCTTTGACCTGCCAAGAGGCCCAGAAAGGAAAGGAAATTGACATTTAATGTGAATCCATGATGTGCCAGGAACCTTCACATACTTTAACCCTCTCTTCTCTTTTCTTGTATAGATCAAAGAAATGGAAGCCCAGACAGGTCTGTCATTTACTCAAGGTCACAGAGCCAGTGAGGAACAGAGCCCAGTTTTGAACCAGGGTCTCTGAGCCCCAAAGCCTGTGCTCATAACCATACCCTATACTGCCTCTCCTTAAAGAGGATGCTGCCAACTTCTTATCCTACAAGTCCCCACTGTTCAAGCTCACATAGCAAGCTCTTGGCAGAGCCTTTTTAAAGGTGCTTCCATTTAGCTTTTGCATTGATTATTTCATTTTTGTCTTATAGGAATCCACCCCACCTTTTATTTGCAAAGAAAAGCAAATGTAAATGTCGCCTTCCACCACCAGGTTAACTCTTATCTGACAGAGGTGGCTTCTGTGCAGCCATTTGGGGAGGTGGTGGAAGGCCACGCTGCTCCTTGCTGTGGCTTCCTGCAGGGCTTGTTTCGCAGACCCTTGCAATAGTTCGCACATAGGTGTGGCTGTGCCGCTTAATGCCATCCATGGCAGAAGCCCCCAACTCCCAATTTACCAGCTTCCTGTGACCCTCAGCACAGGTCCGCTTTTTAGGATCCAAGTAGAAACCATCCCCTGAAACCAAAGCTGAGGGAGCAGTCTTCCTGGCGTCTCTATTCTTGTGCCACAGTCTGGGACAGAAAAAGAAATGCCCATAACCACCGTTATGGGCCACCCAGTGAGGGCCTGGCATAGCGCTGGGCATGTCACCAATATCCTCTCATTGAGTCTTCCCCACGAGAGGGCTTGGTTTAAATGACTGCATTTTACAAATGGAGTAGCTGAGGCTCAGAGAGGTAAAGACACCTGCCCAAGGCCACACAGCTGGCCAGGGGCAAACCGGTAAAACACGGCCCTTGCTTACATATTGCTTTAAGTCCAGGACTAAAAATAAGACATTGTACATGTGAAATGACAAGGCACCTCCTCTGTGCCAGGCACCTCCCTCAGTCCTGAGGACCCTGATCCAACAAGGAACTGGTGGAAGCAAGTCCCAATTCTGCTACAGATTTGCTGAGTGACCGTGAGCTGGTCACTCTCCTTTTCTGGACCCAAGGTTTGCCTTGTGTCAAATGAATGGGTCGAATGTCTCAGTCTTTTACGTTTTTCCTGCATAGTGTTTGGGAAACAATTTATAAAGTAGAACTTACGGGGTGGGAGAAGATGGCTGAGGATGGCGAAACAGCACTGCATTAGGGCTGAGAGTTACTACAAGGCCCTCCTCCTACCACCCAGAGACCCCAGGGGGTAAAATCCCGGAGTGAGGGAGTTACAGTACACTGGGTTGGGGGCTGAGCAGAGGCAAGCCCTGAGCCAGGCACCAAGGGCAGGAAGGGACAGTGCAAGGCATTCAGCCAGTGGACAGGAATTCTCTCTGAGCTCTGCACTCCAGCGGCTCCTCTCCAGCCCCTCTTCTGGGCAGCCCCTCACCCCAAGACCCAGCACCCCAGTGCCCCTCAGCCCCTCTTGGCAGAGGCTCCTCCTGTAGCTGGCTCCAGCTGTAGCAGGCCGACCATTTAAGGCTCCACCTCACCCCTTTAAATTCTATTTTTTCAAACCGCATTCTTGAACTTGGCAGATAGCATGGCAACCCGACAAGAGCCCTATTTACTCGCAGAGCCGTGAATGGGCCCTTTATAACAAGCTTCATTAATATTTCTACCTATTGGCCAGCTCTCCGTTTCCTCCCCCTGTACAAACAGATTCTCCACACAGAAAGACTTTTCAAATGCTCCTGTTGACTTTCCCCAAACAGGCAGGGCAGCGGGGCTGGCCAGGGTGTGTGAGTGTGTGTGAGTGTGTGTGTCGGGGAGGGGGCGCTGGGGGCTCGCGCCTGCCTGGCTGGTGCAGGAAGGAAAGAGGCCCGCTATTCATGGGCAGGGGTGGGCAGCCCGGGTGAGTCCAGGTATGTCGGCCTCACAAAGGCACACACTGAGCCCAGCCTGCCCTGTGAATTCCAGAGCCCTGGCCAGGGGAGGTGGACGATCCCTTCTTGGCTCCTGTGGGCTGGCAGGGTGACCCTGGGCAAGTCCCATACTCACTCTGGGCCTCACTGTTCTTTATTAATTAAGTCTACACCCTGCTACTCAAAGTGTGGTCCGTGCATCCCTGAGAGCTTGTGGGAAATGCAGTGTCTCTGCCCAGATTTGCTGTACCTGATAAGATCCCTGAGAAATCTGTGTGCACAATAAACATTGAGAAACATCTGCCCTACACCGTGTGTCCCCTCTGTCACACCACCACCACCACCACCTCCAACGCCACTGCCACCACCACCACCACCAGAGCTGTTCTGTGGCTCAAAGGTCATACGGACCTTAAACATCATGGAGAAGGCAGCCGCTGAGGCTGTTTTGCTCTCTCTTTTCTAACCACAGGCCTGGCCCATGGTTGGAGCTCAGAATATAAATGGAAGAACAGTAAACTGTGTTGCCAAGGTCCAAAGCCTTGTGCTAATGACAGAAATTCTTCCTCTTCGGCATTTTAGAAAATTGCAAAGAACAGCCCATTCCCATCGTTCTGAAGTTTGCATAGCCTTGGAAGGACCTTCTAATACTGCAAAGGAGGAAGTGAGCTCCCTGTTCTTTGGAGATAAGCAAGCAGAGGCTGGAAGACCTGTGAGGGACTGTGGAGAAGGTGCCGAGCCCCATGTGTAAAGGATGTGCCTCCAAGTCTGAGAAAAAACACTGCTGTGGTGTCACTACCAAGCATGCTCATTGGTGGCATAGTGGCACCTTTAGCAATGGACAGACCCAAGTTCAAATGCTGTGAGGGCATGGGCAAATGCCTTCACTTCCCTTCCATTTGTTCATTCCATAAATGTTTATTTTATGGGTCAGGTCTTCTGCTGGACCTTGGAAACATGATGGTCCATAATATAGACTTTGCCCTTGCCCTCATAGGGAAGAGAGACAAATGACAATCAATACAAAATAAACACAATTGCTGGGGAGGAAGCAGAGGAAAGTGACAGAGACAAAGTGTGTGTATGGGAGGTGGGGACACTGTTCGCCAGAGGAGTCAGGGGAGACATCACTGAAAGGTGACCTTTTAACTTCCTGAAGACAGAGGAGCCAATCACGTGAGGAGCTGAAGGAGGGGCACGGCAGCAGAGGCAACAGCATGTGCAAAGGTCCTGAGGCAGGAAGTGCTTGGCTCTTCAAAAAGGAGTCAAAGTGGCAATAGCATTCCTCACACGGGGCAGAGGGACCCTGGTGGGCGATAATTTCTACCTTTCAGTGCTGCTGGGAGGGAGGATGGCACAGAGTAGGTACTCAGAGCAGGCTGTGTTTGCTCTGAACTGACCCTCAGGCCACTGCGGCTGCAGCAGGCCCCTAACAGAAACTGCTGTCTGCTCTTTCCATCTCTCGGGAACAGCAGGGCAGTGCCTCAGCCCGAGGGCCATGGCCCAGGACAGGCTCAGCTGAGCTGGAGGGGGTTGAATGAGCCACCTGTGTACATGTTGGCTACCTACATCTTGCCTTTTCAGGGAGGGGGTGGCCTGCTGTCTCCTGGGATGTCCACCCAGCTTTGGCTGGTCTGAGCAGCTTGGAGAGGAGTATCTGAGCCCCTGTGCAGGTCCCAGCAGCCAAAGGCAGCCCCTCTTGGGAGCACAGAGCCCACCAACCAGCCCACACTCCACTCCGCGGCCAGCCCTTAAGTGCCAGGCTGGAAATAACCAGTTCTCTCCACCCCTTGGGATTATAGGCTTGCCCACCACAGGGGCTGAGGTGGCTGGACAGGGAGGGGCAGGAGATAGGTCCCAAGACAGACCTTTTGTGTTCTCTCAGCCAGCAGGCCTAGCGGGGAGGGGCGGGTTCAAACCTTGTATTTGCTGTTGACCACCTATGAGCGCTTCAAAAGCTGCCTTAGCATTCTGAGCTTCGTGTTCCTTATCTATAAAATGAAGCTCACCACTCCCTCTGAGGCTGCTGTGAGAATTCAGTGACATAACAGATGTCTGAGCTTTGTAAACTGTGAAGTGCCATGCACACGGAAGAGCTCGTGGTTGGAGTAGAAGGTTCACGTTGCATTCAGAGACATGGGTGGAGTTCTAGCATCCAGTCCTGACTTTACCTCTTGGATAGATCACAGCATTTCTGAAAGTCTTAGTTTCCCCAACTATAGCATCTTGGTTCTCATCCCTACCTCAAAGGGTTATTAAGACCCAATTAATTCAAACAATATGTATTGAACACCTACTATGTAGGTTGCTCACAGCATTCTAGACATCTGTAGAGGTAGGTAACCTTCTCCAGCTCCAAAGAATTCTTTCCAGAGGACTCAAGATAAGACAAGGATATACTCGTGACACCAGACAAAGGACAAAAGAGAAGGATTCTAGATCTCAGACTTGGCCCACCATCAAGATTGCTCGCTGAGATCCTGGTTCAGTCTTTTACTGTCCCTATGGCTTTGGGCAAATTATTTAGCCTCTATAAGCCTCAGTTTCCCCAACCATGAAGGAGAGAGAAGATTAATACCACGGAAGTCTGTGACTGTGATTAAATTACACCAATTGATGTAGAGTTCTTGGCTCATCTTTGGCCCATTGCGTGTGATTCATAATGTTTGCTGCTTTCAGAGGCAGCAGCAATAGTACATCGTTATTGTTGTAGTAGTAACAGTAGTAAAATAGTAGCAGTCTGACTGCTAGTAGTAGCACATTGATGTAGAGTTCTTGGCTCATCTTTGGCCCATTGCGTGTGATTCATAATGTTTGCTGCTATCAGAGGCAGCAGCAATAGTACATCGTTATTGTTGTAGTAGTAACAGTAGTAAAATAGTAGCAGTCTGACTGCTAGTAGTAGCAGTAGTGGCAGTCCTGGGAGTTCTAGTATGACTAGTAGTAGAAGTACTGGTAGGAATAGTGGTGGGCATAATGGTGGTAGCATAGGAAGAAATAGTTGTAATAGTAGTAGTAAAAAGTGCTAGTAGTAACAGCAGTACAGGTGTCCCCAACTTAGAATTTTTCAACATTACGATGGTGCAAGTGTTATGTGTGCAGTGGAAAGTGCACTTCAAGTATCCACACAACAGTCTGTTTTTCACTCTCAGTACAGTATTCAGTAAATTACATGAGATAGTCATTGTAAAACAGGCTTTGTTTTTGATGATTTTGCCCAACTGGAGGCTAATGTGAGTGTCCTGAGCACGCCTAAGGTAGACTAAGCCAAGTATGAGGTTCAGAAGTGGTAAGTCAAGCGGCATCTGCACTACAGGTCATAGTAGTAGAGGTACTGGTGGTAGGAGCATGGAAAAGCACTAGCAGCCTGGTAGCAATAGCCGCAGAAGCGACGGTAGTAACAGCAGTAGCAGGGTACTAGTGCGATAGTCACAGTAATGTCAAAGTGGGCGTTTGTGCTAGGGGAGGGAGGCAAGGCTGAGGGAATTCGGCCCTCTCTGGCTCTGGGGAGCAGAGAGAGGGTCCTGTTTAAGGAAATTGGAAAGGAGGGGGTCCAGGTGGATCGGGCCAGCAAGAAGAAATGAGGCACTTCAGGGCCCTAGAAATTGTTGCTAATCAGACCCACCTAAGCTTAGGGAGAAGACGTGATTCTGTCTTGAGAGCAGAGTCTTCGGGGTGTAGGGGGCTGCATCTTCCCCTTGAGCAACGCAGTGTTTGTTCCCAGAAATCCCAGATCCCTGGAGCACCAGGGCCTTAGAGGCCCCAGAACCACCTGCTCCTTGTTTGCATGTGGGAACTGAGGCTCCAGGGTACATGTGCTGGGGGTGCTCCTTGGGCAACAGAGCGGGGAATGATGACTCCAGCTTTGGGGCTGTGCTTCCTGTTGCTCCGGAGGGACCAGCTTCAAGGGCTTGGCTGCTGGGCTCATGTGGAAGCCCCAGCTCCACGTTCCAGCTCCTCAGCTGCCAGAGCAGCGAGTCAGCTGCAGGGCCTGGCGCCCACACAGGTCTGGGAAACTCGGTGTCTTCCTGCTGATAACATGGGTGGGGCTTCCTGGGAAGAGCCTGAAGGAGGAGCAGCCTCCCACTCTGCTCATCCAGAAGATTGCGTGGAGACGAGTTTCCAGCCAGCACTGTTCTGGACTTCCCAGAAGCTTCCGTCCTCCAGCAGTTTGAAGTACGACCCACTAGTCTTCCCGGCCTTCCATCCCACTGAGCAACAGGTTACTCTTCACCTTGGCCCGGGCCTTTGCTTATGCTGTTCCCCTTTCCTGAAATGCCATTCTTTCCTCTTCTACCTGCCCCAAATTTCATCCATTCTTTCAAGCCTGTCCCAATGCCACTTCCTCTAGGAAGCCTTCCTGGACTCCCAGCCCTTGCTCTGTGGTCAGGATTCACATTCCTCTCCTGTGCTCTCATGACATTCAGTTCCAGCTGCTGCTCTGAGAAGTTTAACAGACATGCCCTGAGCACCTACTCACATTCTCCTATCAGTCCCTGCCCTCCAAGGACTTAGAGTCTATGTGGCAGAGAAATGTTGACACCGTATCCCCACCTCTGCCAGATGGGTAACGTCATGGGGCTGGTAGGTGTGGGAAGCTGCAGTCCCTCAGAGGAGGTCTCCCACCCCAAACCAGGAGGGCTTCTTGGGAGAGGATGCAGTCACTCTGTGTCCATGACCAAACCATGCAGTGGACCATTAGCACCGAGTTCGTGACGCAGCACATGGTAGGTGCTTTGGGTGTGCTGAATAACAGCAGCACCTCACACATCAGACAGCTGCCCATCAGCTGTGTGGAGGAAACCTAGGAGGGAAGAAAAATCTGGAAACTTTTAAAGGCTCCCAAGGGTCACTCAGGCAGGGCTTCTGGGCGTTTCTGCTCCATTCTGCCTAATATTTCTCAGCAGATTCCAACCTAGAAATGAAAAAAGAGAATCCAGGGACCTCAGTGAGATGGCTCCTCAGGAAGTTTGGCCTAAGAGAAGGGTGTGTTGACTTAATTTCTCAAAATGCCCACAGGATCCAGGAATCTAGCCCAAAACAAATGCTGGATGGGATGACTGGTCATCGAGGAAAAAACAAACCGAAAGCCTTATAACACCAAGGTCAAGGGTTTGGACACCCCGTACTGTGCAGCCACCAAAAATGAATAAAAAATTATTTTAAAAAAAAATTCCATTGTGTGAATATACCACATTATATTTACACAATGGAATACTACTCTGCCATAAAAAAGAATGAAATTCTGCCATTTGTAGCAACATGGATGAACTTAGAGAAAATCATGTTAAGTGAAATAAGCCAGGCACAGAAAGAGAAATACCACATGTTCTCACTTATATGTGGGAGCTAATAAAAATAAATAAATAAACAACAAAAAAAGACACAACAATCACAATAATTTGTTGAACTTTTTAAGAGAAGAGAACAGAACCGAGGTTGCTGGTGGGTAGGAAAGCAGGATAGGTACGGGGAAAGGGAGGAATTCGTAAAGGGTCACGAAAATCGATTACGTTGTATTATGATTTTTTTTTAAATGTATTTTAAAAGAGAAAAAAAAAAAACCCAAAAGCCAAGATTGTTGATCCTGGCTGTGCATAACAATCACTGGAGGTGACACCACCTCCAAATGCAAGCAGACTCTCTGGGGGCGGGGCCTGGGGTCTCCAGGTGATTCTTTTTTTTTTTTTTTTGACAGTTTTTTTATTGAGACATAATTGATTATATGCATTTGTAGGGTATAGATTTGATTATCAATACCTGTGTACAATATGTACAATATGTGGTGATCAAATGAGGGTAATTAGTACACTCAAGTTTACAAACCATAATCCGTCTGTGTGACCCTTAACCAATTTCTTGCTAACACCCCTCTCCCTCCCTGTCTCCCACATCTGATAACCACAGTTCTCTGCTTTTTTTTTTTTTTTTTTTTTCTTGACTCCAGGTGGAGATCCTCTGACTTAAAGCATCATTCCACATCCCCCAGGGGAAAAGGCAGGGCTGTATGAAAGACAGTATGGAAACTTATTTCAAGGAGAGGGTTAAACTAAAGCCACTTCAGTTACCTAAGAAGTTCAGCTCTGCAAAACAGCTGATGGAAAGAGGCTGCAGAGAACAAAGGAAAGAACCCAAGTTCTGGTGACAGACAGATCCCCACTCTGCCATTTAGTGGTTGCAGGACTTTAGGCAAGTTACTGAACATCTCTGAGCCTCAGTTTCCGCATCGGTAAAACGAGGCCAATCATTGTGCCAGTACCAGAGGGTTGCTTTGACAATTAGTTAAAATGAAGTAGAAAAAAGTGCCCATTATCGAATAAATATTAACTCCCATCCTTCTGACTCAGAAGGTTCCAGACACATGAGGCATCATTGTGCAAGACATGGTCTTTAATGCCCCCTAACATTCTCACATAGTAACACGGTCATTTTTGGAGGAAAATATCTAGCTCCTAGATATGGGTGAAAGTGGGTGACTCAGGGGAAAGCTGTTACCACTCCTCCTGAGAAGAGCTAGATCCTGGAAATGACAGGGAGTTTCAACAACCCTGGAGTCCTTTGACTTCACATCTGCACCAAATGACGAAGCCTGGCTTCAGGGCATTTCCTTTCCTGTTGTCAAAAAGACATTTTGAGGGCGTGCCTCTGTGTCTGACCCCGTTCTGGGCATTGGGATGTGATCCCCACCCTCACAAGGCTCCTTGTCCAGAGAGAAGCCTGGTGTGGGGGCCCATGTCCACCAGAAAGAGAGGGGCCAGGTATTCAGGGGAAAGAGTGGGGGCCCAGGGTGCCAGGGGGGCTACTGGGACTCTCCATCTTATCCTAAAATCACTGCTCTTTTCCACGGATGCAATTGCTACTCCAGCCTGTACTCCCTCCCACCCTTTAGTTTTCCCATCTGTAAAAGGGGTCAGGGGCCAGATCAAAGTTAATTCAATAATCTCTTAAGGTCCCTACTTTGGATAATTTTGTGAAATGAGTCCTATGGCTTACACTCATGTTTTAATTAAAGATCACAGCAAGCTCTGTTCGGAAAAATTCACAACAGGCCCTGGACATCAGGCTTTTCCTCCACAGGAGGTACAAATTGACCAATGAAAAATGAGTGTTCTGTGATAAAGGGAGAACTTTCTTCCTCGAGGATCTTCTTTCTCATCTGTGCTCCACCTCAGTCCAACACGACACTGTCCGGAAGGGTGATCCCCAGACTGCCACAGTCTCCACACCTGACAAATGGGGACAACCCTCCTGTGTAATGTGTCACGGGGTGCTGGAGAGAGCAGAGGGCAGTGACAGGTGGGCTTACCTGGGCCTAGGTGAGCCTGTCCTCCATCCTCTAGGAATTCTAAATTCATAGCAGATGGTCAGGTCTTAGAGGCCATCTTGTCCCAGGCTGGGAGAATGTCACCCTGTTTCAGCACACTTGAGAGCAGCTTTGTGGCAGGAGCTGATGATCTCCATGATAAATGAAACCTTACATCATGATGTTGAGTGTTTGCAGTTAGCCCTGAGAGGGAGAGAGGAGATGGAGGCCGTGGGAGGGAGACAGGGATGTGTCTTGCAGCCCACAGCCCTCTCACCAGCCTTCCTTCCACCCTCCTGGCTCCTTCCCTTCCTCTCACTCACATTTGCTGAGCTCCTATTGTGTGCTGGGCCCTGGGCTGGCTCAGAGACCACGGGGATGAAGCAAACACAGTCCCTGCCCCAACAGACAGGAAGAGCAACCCAGTGTGATCAGCACTGCCATGGAGGGAAGCTCGGGAAGCTGTGGGGACACAGGGCTCTAACCTGACCTGGTAAGTAGGGGGTGACAGGGAAGGCTGTCTAGGGGAAGACTTGCAGGACAAATCCACTGGGTGGAAGAGAGGACAAGCATGGGCACCAGTGTAGAGGAATCAAGGGAAAGCTTTGGGGGCTGGAACACAGGATGCAGAGGTGGGGGTTAGTGGAGAGGAACAGTCAGAGGCGGCCACAGGAGATGAAACCCAAGTGGCCTTAAGTCCCAGGCTGGGGAGCTAAGATTTTATTCAGAGGCCTGAGGGAGTCAGGGTAAGGTTTTCCCAGGGAAGGATGGCTGGGGCTTAAGGGAGGAGAGTGCATTGAAGGGATGGACCCAGGGGTCCCCTAATTACTCAATGTTGCTTTATGCACTCCCTCAAAGAAAGCATCTTGAGGGCCTGCTCATCTCTTACCACGACACAGGGCTAGTCAGCCCCTCCACAGTGCACAAGCTCAGGAGAAAGAGTGTGGGAAAAGCAGGGCCACATTGGACAAAGCTTCCTTTGTAGTGAGCCCTGGTGACACGGTGGCATGGTGCTCTGCTGCCCTCTAGTGAGCGCTGGAGATGCGCCCCTGCGGAGCCCCCCAGCCTCTGAGGATGCTTTGAGTTTCCCAGCATGCCTTCCCTCTGTCCCTTCCTCAACCATGGGGGGAGGTCAGGGATAGTGTGGGGTGGGGTGTCCTACTGGTCTCGAGGAAGAGATGCAGTCTGCGAACAGAGGGAAAACAAAACAAGATGCAGAGGGGAGGGAGACACATAGAAACTCAGTCCCCGCTATGGGAACGGGCAGCACCATGGTCAATGGGGGGTACCACTGGCTGGGGGCCAAGATGTTACATTTTCAGTTTCCTCAAATGAATAAGCACAGCCTCTGGGGATGGTAATAATAGTAACAGTGATGATGGTGGTGGCAATGGTAGAGTTGTTGATGACAGTCGTGACAGTGGTTGCAGTGACTGACTGATTACAGAGACAGCTGGTTATGTAGGTATTGGTTGGTGATGATGGTAGAGTTTTGGTGATGGTGGTGATCATGACGATGACGATGGTAGAATAGTGAGTAATGGTGTAGGCAGTAGCTAATATGACTATAAAGCTACTATGAATATTCTCATATATGTCTTTTGCTGGATGTATGCACGCATTTCTCTTAGGCACAAACCTAGAGTGGAACTGCTGGATTACAGTCTAGGGATAGCTTTAGCAGCCATCACCAAACAGTTTTCAGAAAACAGTTGTAACATATGAGAGTTCCAGATGCTCCACACCCTCACGAATACTTCTTTGTAATTGTGTTCATTCTGGTGTGTTTGTGTGTAGTGGTATCTTACCATGGTTTTAGTTTCATTTCCCTGGTGACTAATTATGTTGGGCACACCTTTCATGTTTATCAAACATATAGGTATCATCTTTTGTAAAAGGCCAGTTCAAATCTTTTGATCAATTTTAAATTGAGTCATTAGTCTATTTCTTACTGGCTTGTAGGAGCTCTGTATATATTCTGGATGCAAGTCCTTTGTCAGATACAAGTATTGCGAATAGCTTCTCCCAGTCTGTGATTTGCCTTTTTACTCTCTTAAATGAAGTCTTTTGATGAACAGAAGTTTTTAATTTTAATGTAGTCCAGTGCATAAATATTTTTTATGGTTAGTGCTTTCTTCGTGACTTGTTTAGGGAATGTCAGTCTACTCCCAATGTCATGAAGACATTATCCAGATTTTCTTCTAAAATCATCCATCTCAAATTAATATTGTGAATGGTGTGAAATATGGGGTCAAAGATTACTTTGTTCCCTATATGGATATACAATTAACCCAGCCCAATTCATTGAAAAGAACATTATCTCCCAACTGAATTGCAGTGGTTCCTTTGTCATAAACCAGTTTATGCTGACGGGCGTGTTGCTGGATGCTGTTCTGTTCCATTCATTATCCTTGCACTGTTACCACACTGTCTTGATTATTGTAGAGTATCTGGTAGTGTAAGTCCTCCATATCTGTTCTTCGTTATTGTCTTGGCTATTGTAGTCCTTTGCATTTTCATATAAATTTTAGAATCAGCTTGTCAATTTCCATTTTAAAAAATATCCTGCTGGGGGCCGGCCTGTGGCTCACTCGGGAGAGTGCGGTGCTGATAACACCAAGGCCACGGGTTCGNAGGGAAGCTCGGGAAGCTGTGGGGACACAGGGCTCTAACCTGACCTGGTAAGTAGGGGGTGACAGGGAAGGCTGTCTAGGGGAAGACTTGCAGGACAAATCCACTGGGTGGAAGAGAGGACAAGCATGGGCACCAGTGTAGAGGAATCAAGGGAAAGCTTTGGGGGCTGGAACACAGGATGCAGAGGTGGGGGTTAGTGGAGAGGAACAGTCAGAGGCGGCCACAGGAGATGAAACCCAAGTGGCCTTAAGTCCCAGGCTGGGGAGCTAAGATTTTATTCAGAGGCCTGAGGGAGTCAGGGTAAGGTTTTCCCAGGGAAGGATGGCTGGGGCTTAAGGGAGGAGAGTGCATTGAAGGGATGGACCCAGGGGTCCCCTAATTACTCAATGTTGCTTTATGCACTCCCTCAAAGAAAGCATCTTGAGGGCCTGCTCATCTCTTACCACGACACAGGGCTAGTCAGCCCCTCCACAGTGCACAAGCTCAGGAGAAAGAGTGTGGGAAAAGCAGGGCCACATTGGACAAAGCTTCCTTTGTAGTGAGCCCTGGTGACACGGTGGCATGGTGCTCTGCTGCCCTCTAGTGAGCGCTGGAGATGCGCCCCTGCGGAGCCCCCCAGCCTCTGAGGATGCTTTGAGTTTCCCAGCATGCCTTCCCTCTGTCCCTTCCTCAACCATGGGGGGAGGTCAGGGATAGTGTGGGGTGGGGTGTCCTACTGGTCTCGAGGAAGAGATGCAGTCTGCGAACAGAGGGAAAACAAAACAAGATGCAGAGGGGAGGGAGACACATAGAAACTCAGTCCCCGCTATGGGAACGGGCAGCACCATGGTCAATGGGGGGTACCACTGGCTGGGGGCCAAGATGTTACATTTTCAGTTTCCTCAAATGAATAAGCACAGCCTCTGGGGATGGTAATAATAGTAACA
Source organism: Galeopterus variegatus (assembly GCF_000696425.1). Classification (NCBI taxonomy): domain Eukaryota; kingdom Metazoa; phylum Chordata; class Mammalia; order Dermoptera; family Cynocephalidae; genus Galeopterus; species Galeopterus variegatus. Next base: position 189,094 of record NW_007729192.1, read on the forward strand.
GTGATGATGGTGGTGGCAATGGTAGAGTTGTTGATGACAGTCGTGACAGTGGTTGCAGTGACTGACTGATTACAGAGACAGCTGGTTATGTAGGTATTGGTTGGTGATGATGGTAGAGTTTTGGTGATGGTGGTGATCATGACGATGACGATGGTAGAATAGTGAGTAATGGTGTAGGCAGTAGCTAATATGACTATAAAGCTACTATGAATATTCTCATATATGTCTTTTGCTGGATGTATGCACGCATTTCTCTTAGGCACAAACCTAGAGTGGAACTGCTGGATTACAGTCTAGGGATAGCTTTAGCAGCCATCACCAAACAGTTTTCAGAAAATGGTTGTAACATATGAGAGTTCCAGATGCTCCACACCCTCACGAATACTTCTTTGTAATTGTGTTCATTCTGGTGTGTTTGTGTGTAGTGGTATCTTACCATGGTTTTAGTGGTTGTAACATATGAGAGTTCCAGATGCTCCACACCCTCACGAATATTTCTTTGTAATTGTGTTCATTCTGGTGTGTTTGTGTGTAGTGGTATCTTACCATGGTTTTAGTTTCATTTCCCTGGTGACTAATTATGTTGGGCACACCTTTCATGTTTATCAAACATATAGGTATCATCTTTTGTAAAAGGCCAGTTCAAATCTTTTGATCAATTTTAAATTGAGTCATTAGTCTATTTCTTACTGGCTTGTAGGAGCTCTGTATATATTCTGGATGCAAGTCCTTTGTCAGATACAAGTATTGCGAATAGCTTCTCCCAGTCTGTGATTTGCCTTTTTACTCTCTTAAATGAAGTCTTTTGATGAACAGAAGTTTTTAATTTTAATGTAGTCCAGTGCATAAATATTTTTTATGGTTAGTGCTTTCTTCGTGACTTGTTTAGGGAATGTCAGTCTACTCCCAATGTCATGAAGACATTATCCAGATTTTCTTCTAAAATCATCCATCTCAAATTAATATTGTGAATGCTGTGAAATATGGGGTCAAAGATTACTTTGTTCCCTATATGGATATACAATTAACCCAGCCCAATTCATTGAAAAGAACATTATCTCCCAACTGAATTGCAGTGGTTCCTTTGTCATAAACCAGTTTATGCTGACGGGCGTGTTGCTGGATGCTGTTCTGTTCCATTCATTATCCTTGCACTGTTACCACACTGTCTTGATTATTGTAGAGTATCTGGTAGTGTAAGTCCTCCATATCTGTTCTTCGTTATTGTCTTGGCTATTGTAGTCCTTTGCATTTTCATATAAATTTTAGAATCAGCTTGTCAATTTCCATTTTAAAAAATATCCTGCTGGGGGCCGGCCTGTGGCTCACTCGGGAGAGTGCGGTGCTGATAACACCAAGGCCACGGGTTCGCATCCCATATAGGGATGGCCGGTTGGCTCACTGGCTGAGCGTGGTGCTGACAACACCAAGTCAAGGGTTAAGATCCCCTTACTGGTCATCTTTTAAAAAATAAATAAATAAATAAAAATAAATGTTAAAATTGTAATTTCTATTTGTGTATTTTATATATAGTTAACATATAGTATATAATATATGCACATTCACATTGTATACTGAGACTTTGCTAAATTCACTTATTAATTCTAGTAGCTTGTTTGGAGAGTCTTCTGTATTTTCTATATACACATATGAGGGTACTTCAAAAAGTTCATGGAAAAATATAATTAAAGATAATACAAACCTTTCCATGAACTTTTTGAAGTATTTTCATGCATCTGTGAAAAATGAGTTTCACTAACTTCACTAATTTCTTCCTTTGCAGTTGCTACATCCAGGGAGAGACTGGACAAGAGGCATAAAGAATAAGTATGATTTGTAATCATATATATGCTAGTAATATTGATTTGATCAACATATGTCAACATTGAACCCCCAAAATATGTATAATCAATTATGAGTCAATAAAAATTAAATAAATAAAAAAATAATAAAACATACATCCATTGTTTCTTTTCCTTGCCTTACTATATTGACTAGTATAGTGGTTGATGGAAGAGGAAGTTATTTTCATCATTAAATAGGATGTTACTTGTAGGTTTTTTGTAAATAGTGTTTACTAAATTAAGGAACTTTCATTGTACTTCTAGTTTGTAGGGAGTTTTTACTTTTATCTAAACAACTGTTAAATCTTATCAAATGTCTTTTCTTTAGCTATTTAATTTTCTCCTTTATTCTATCAATACATCTAATTACATTGATTGATTTTCAAATGTTAAAGCAACTTTTCAGTTACTGGAATCAATCCACATATACTGTGCATTTTATATATTGCTGGGCTTGGTTGGCTAATAATTGTTTGGGAGCTTTACATTTGTGTTCATAAGAGATAATGGCCTATAATTTTCTTTCCTTATGATATTATTGTAAGCATTGAAAATCAGGGTTAAGCTGCCTCATTTAAAAAAAACAGTGAATTTGGAAATGCTCCCTCTGGCTCTATTGCTGAAATTTTGTATAAGATTGATATTATTACTTCCTTGAATGTTTGGAAGATTCCCCAGTGAAGCCCTCAGGCCAAGAGTTTTCTTTGTGGGGAAGTTTTTAATTACAAATTCAGCTCGTTTAACAGATATAAAACCATTCAGATATTCTACTCTTTTCTTGTATCCATTTCAATAAGTTGAGCCTTTAAAAGGATTTATCTATGAATTCGTGAATATGGTCAAAGCTAAGTTCAGGCTGATTGGCATAAAGTTATTCATAATACCATTATTATTCTTTTAATGTCTGTAGGATCTATTGTGAAGTCCCATTTTTATTTCTGATATTGGTAATTTGCTTTTTCTCCTTTTGTTTTCTTTATTAATTTGGTAAGATTTTACACAAGTTTTTGATTTTATCAAAGAACCAACTTTTGGCTTTGTTGATGTTTTCTAGTATATGTCAGCTATGTATTTCATTGGTTTCTTCTGCTCTTAGTTGTACAATTTCTTTCTTTTTTCCTTTGAGCTTAATGTGCTGTTCTTTTTCTAGCTTCCTGAGATAAAAACTTTGATGATGATTTTTCAGCCTTTCTTCCTTCTAATATAAGCATTCAGGGCTATAAATTTCCCTCTATGCACTGCTTAGCTACCTATGATACCTTCGTGACTGTTGACTTCAAAATATTTTCTAATCATCATCATGATTTATTCTTTGGTCCAGAGGCCACTTAGACGTGTTTGTGTTTGATTTCGAATCTTTTGGGAGATTTTCTCATTACCTTTCCATTATTGATTCTAGATTAATTCCTCTGTAGTCAGAGGATATATTCAATATGATTTCAATCACTTGAAATTGCTGAGGCTAGCTTTATAGACCAGTGTCTATTTTGGAAAATCTTTTTTGCAGACTTGAAGAGAAAGTGTATCCTGCAGTTATTGGTTTTAGTGTTCCATGCATGTCATTTAGATCAAGTTGGGTTATGGTGTTGTTCAAATCTTCTATATACTTACTGAATTTTGACCTGTTGTTCTGTTAGTTACTGAAAGAGTTGTGTTAAAATTATCATCTATGGTGGTGGATTTGTCCATATCTCCTTGTAGATCTGTTCTTAGATTAATACAATTTAGGACTATTATGTCTTCCTGATGAATTACATAATGAAATACTTCCCACTGTCTCTATTAATCCTTTTTATCTTAGAGTCCACTTTGATGTTAATACAGCTGCACTTTTGGCTAGGGCTTGTGTGGTATAACTTTTTCTTTTTTTTTTTTTTTACTTTTGATCTATTTCTTTTCTTATATTCGAAGTGGGCTTTTATTTTTTAAACAAAGACATTTTGTTTTTTTGCATCCAGTCTGACAATCTTTGTCTTTTATTTCGAGTGTTCAGCCTATGTACAATTAATATGCTTACTGATACAATTGGGTGTAAACGTACCTTGTTATTTGCTTTTTATTTGTTCCATTTCTTCTTTGTGACTTTATTTCTCCTTTCATTGTCTTCTTTTGAATCAATCAAGGAATTTTAATTCATTTTCTTTATT
>NW_007729192.1:193840-195434 GCF_000696425.1 Galeopterus variegatus
TGCGATCCGTTGCCGGTCACGAAAAAAGACAAAAAGGAAAAAAAAAAAAACAAAAAAACTTCCTATAGTACTTCTGGTAGTGATCACTTAGAGGTGAATTCTCTTGGCTTCTGTTTGTTCAAAAATGTCTATTTTACCTACACTTGTGAAGAATACTTTCTATATGTATATAAGTGTTCACAAAGTTGATTTTCGTGTTTTTTGTTTTTAATTTCAGCACTTTAACAGTGTCATTCTATTGTCTGTTAGTGTCCATAGTTTCTATTCAAAAATAGTCATCAGTCTTACTATTGCTGCTTTGAAGGTTATATATTTTTCCCTCCATGGCTGTTTTAAGGTTTTTTGTTTGTCTTTGGTTTTTAACAGTTTGAGATGTGCTAGGTGTTTCTTTATATTTATCCTTATTTCTCATAAGACCTCATCTAATATTTCAACAAGTGTTGTTGACTCCATGGTAAAAATATATTCAAAATCTGACCACTTCTCCTCACCTCCATTATCAACCCAGAGTAAAAGCCAAGGTCCTTAGAGTGACCTACAAGGTTCTACATGGTCAGGCCCCTAGTGTATCTGTCATCTCTTGTCTCCCACTCTCCTCTTGTTGACTCTGTTCCAGCCACCCTGGCCCCTTCTTCCATTCCTTAAACATACTGCTCATGTCCACTTCAGGACTTTTGCATTGGATATTTCTTCTACCTGGGATAATCTTCCCCTGAATATTTGCTTATCTAATACACTCTCCTCCTTGAAGTCTTTACTCAGATGTCACCTTCTTGATGAGGTATTTCATGANTTATGTCTTCCTGATGAATTACATAATGAAATACTTCCCACTGTCTCTATTAATCCTTTTTGTCTTAGAGTCCACTTTGATGTTAATACAGCTGCACTTTTAGCTAGGGCTTGTGTGGTATAACTTTTTCTATTTTTTTTTTTTTTTTACTTTTGATCTATTTCTTTTCTTATATTCGAAGTGGGAAGACATTTTGTTTTTTTGCGTCCAGTCTGACAATCTTTGTCTTTTATTTGGAGTGTTCAGCCTATGTACAATTAATATGCTTACTGATATAATTGGGTGTAAACGTACCTTGTTATTTGCTTTTTATTTGTTCCATTTCTTCTTTGTGACTTTATTTCTCCCATTTCTTCTTTGTGACTTAATTTCTCCTTTCATTGTCTTCTTTTGAATCAATCAAGGAATTTTAATTCATTTTCTTTATTAGTTTCTGAGTTTTATCTCTTATTTTTGTAGCAGTTACCTTAAAGATTTCACTGTACATCCCTGACCTACAATTTAAGAACCAATTTGACAATTCTACAGCTTAACTCCATTTAGCTTTGCTGTCCTTCATACTATTGTCAAGTATGTTTACTTCTCTATATAACTGCAGTAAGAAATCAGTCGTAATATCTTTTAAACAGTTGAAATTATTTCATATTACCTCCATATTCATTCTTTCTGGTGTTCTTTATTCCTTCCTGTAGTCCCATGCTTTTATATAGGACGGTTTTCATTCAACATAAAAAAACTTCCTATATGGGCCGGCCCGGTGGCGCACTGCTACAGTGCGCCGCTTGGGAAGCGCGGCGGCGC
>NW_007729192.1:196747-199810 GCF_000696425.1 Galeopterus variegatus
TTGAAGTCTTTACTCAGATGTCACCTTCTTGATGAGGTATTTCATGACTATACTATTTAAACTACAACCTTGTCCCCCATCCCCAACATTCTTAATCCCCCTCACTCTGATTTTTTTCAAGCACTTCTCAGCTTTTAACATGCTATGTAAATTATTTATATGTTTATTTATTGTCTGTTTCTCCCATCTCACTAGAGGGTGAGCTCCACAAAGATAGGAATTTTTATCTGTTTTGTTCACTAATATACCTCATGTGCCTAGAAGCCTGGCACGTAGAGGAAACAATAAAAATTTGTGTGAATGCTCCATTTAAGGGTAGCAGATGTTCACATTCACTGTTAGAGAACGGAACCAGGACTTTGCTCCTGCTCTTGGACATCCAGTAATGTACACATTTGATCCAGGATGGGAAGCCTTGTGCAAAATTCACCCCCCCCACATCTTATCACACCCCCAATATGCATGTATCCCCTGTCTCTGCACTTCTATCAGAGTCTCTTCAGTGTGGCCCATCTCAGTCCAGTTTGAGCAGAGACAGCAATATGATTAAACCAATGCACTCTAAGACATGAACGACTGAGAGTCCTTAACACTTTTAAGGGCATTTAAAAGAACAACTTGTTCACTTACTAGGTTTACAACTGAAAAAAACAAGCAGCCATAGCAGAGAGCATCAGGACTTACAGCTTATAGGTCTGGGTTTAAACTCTCAGTTCTGCCATTTATAGAGGCTTTCTTCTTAGATAGCCTCTTCTGCCTACCCCTGTTTTCCTTGTCTTTTGAATCTGAAAAACAGAGATAGGAGAGCATCAGGACTTACAGCTTATAGGTCTGGGTTTAAACTCTCAGTTCTGCCATTTATAGCTGCTTTCTTCTTAGATAGCCTCTTCTGCCTACCCCTGTTTTCCTTGTCTTTTGAATCTGAAAAACAGGGATACTAATTCTTGTCCTGTCGACTTCAACGATTGAAAAAATAGGAACTTCAGAGTTGAAAGGGATCTTAGAGATCATTTAGAGATTTTAATTTTTGCTTTTAGGTAATTATTTACAACTTATGAATCACTTTCAATTATACCACCTCATTGAAATCTCTGAACAACCTTGAAAATAGGAGAGGAATCATTAATCACTTCTTACAGGAAGAAAACAGGTTAAGAAATGCCAAGGCTCTGTGGAAAGTTAGTGGCAAAGCTGTGCACAGTGGTTCTTTGCTCTACAGAACTCTCCCTGTAGATCCAGCTAGGAGGTCCTATAACCAAAACCTCATCTGGCTCTTGCTTGCACACCTCCAGTGAATGGGGAGCTCACTGCCTCCCAACATAGCCCATTCAGCAGTAGAGCAGCTTTGACAGTTGACTGTCACTTGTGATGGTATAGAGTGTGTTGCATTGACAGGGTGTGATTGCGTTTGGGGGGAGAGGAGTTTGCAGGAATATTCGGAGAATATACAGAGACAGCCAGAATGACAATAATAATAATAATGCAAGTCTGATGGTGTCAGTTCCCTGTTTGTAACCCTTCAATGGCTTCCTGGTTTCCTGAGGAGTGAGTCTAAACTCCTTGATATGCTCTCCATGAGCTGGATCAAGCCTCACACCACTTCTCCATGCCCCACACACATCTTCCCACCCTACTCTGGCCTTCCTGAAGCATGTTTCATCGGCCTGGAACACCCTCACCTCCCTGACCCCCTGGCTCCTACAGGTCTCTGAAGTCCACCCAAAGGCCTTGCACACTAAATAGTACCTGTCTCCTCAGCCACATTGTGAGCTGGGAAGGGGCAGGATCTGTACGTGATTCCTCTGCCCTGGTGCCCAGCATGGAGACTGGCACAAAATGAGTGATTGCCCTGCCCCAGAACATTCACAGACATCCTGCTGCTCTCCTAAGCCAGACCAGGAGAGGGTTAAACAATTGCTCTGGCCTTGGATTAGCCTTGGCATTAGAGAGGCAGGTGCCCCAATGTTTAAGTGGATGCTTGGAAACCTGTTCTCAGCTCAGAGCCTGGATCCGGTCAGGTCTTCCCTAGAGCTGAATGAGACCTGGGCCCTGCCACTTAGGCCGCTCCCCTCCCTGGGCCCTGAGCTGAGAACTGCTCCTGTGCGCCCCCCCCCACCCCCCACCGGGAAGAGCCTGGTCCATGCTCTTCCCAGGTTCACTCTGTGGCCTTCCAGGAGTCCCTCCCATCCTGCTTTGGTATCCCCATCTGTGCACAAAGGAAGCTGGTCTGGGTGGTCCCCCAAGTCCCTCCTGATGGGGCTGGCCAAAAGCAAGGGATCCTCAGACGCCAGAACCCCCTTGCTAGGGATCCCCCAGCTTGGGAGAGTCTCCACCGCACTGTTGGAGGTGAGTAAATCTTTAACTAGCTAGCCCTGGGCAGGCTGGAGCCTTTCCGGATGGATGATTGCTTGGGATGGGAGGGAGGGGGGTTGAGGGTGGGAAGGTAAGATGTGTGTAGACCGTCCTGGTGTGGTGGAGAAGGGAGGGTATTGGAGAGGGAAAGGAACTAGACTCGGGCGGAGCCAACTCCGTGTGCAGAGCAGGACATGGAGGAACGTGGATCCCCCGACGGGTAAGCAGAGCTTCAGAGAGGCTCGGGGAGCACTGAACGCCGCGCCCAGCGGACAGCCACTGGGCCTAGGGCTGGTAACTCGTGTTGCTGCCACAGGGACCCCTCGCGGAGCCTGGAGCAGGGATCAGAGGGGCCAGAAACGCCCATCCAGGTGGTGCTCAGGTGGGTATAGGGTTGGCTAGGAGGGACCCGGCAGAAGGGACCAACAGAGACATCAGCCTGGACTATCTGCCCTCCTGTCGGACCTCAGGGTGCGTCCCATGAGCGCAGCCGAGCTGCGTCGAGGGGAGCAGAGCGCGCTACACTGCTCAGGGACCCGGACTCTGCAGGTGAGGATCCCTTCCCTCCCCGCAAAAAACCTACCCGGGGGATGCCTGGTCCCTTACCCCAGGCAACTTTGCCAGAGGGACCTGCTCTCCCGCTGAGTGCCCGCCCCTCCAGAGTGCCCACCTCCCCCAGGGCGCCCGCCCTTCGTGCCCTCCCCTCCAGCG
>NW_007729192.1:200810-253859 GCF_000696425.1 Galeopterus variegatus
GCCGCCCCCGCCGTGCTCCGACCCCCGGTGCCCCACCTGGGCCGCCGTCGGGGTCCAGCCACGTCCCTGCTGTCCGCAGCTTGTCCTGCACCGTCTTCACCTTTGGCCAGACAGGCTCCGGGAAGACCTACACCCTGACCGGACCTCCTCCCCAGGTGGGCTGAGCGCTGAGGACCAGGGAGGAGAAGGGACTTGCCCAGTTTGGAGCTTTTGGGTTCAAATTTAGGTCCCTTTGCTTACTAGCTCTCAGTTTCTTCATCTGTAAATGTCAGTGGTAGTACCGGCTGTGAGAATTAAATGGGCTGTTATATGGAAACTTGGCACGGTTTCTGGCACACAGTAAGTGCTCTACAAAGGCTAGAGATTGCTGTGGGGATGATCATGACCCAACCCCAGGCTCAGCTGTCTTTGCCCCCAGGGGGAGGGAGTGCCCGTACCCCCCAGCCTGGCTGGCATCATACAGAGGACCTTCGCCTGGCTGTTAGACCGTGTGCAGCACCTGGGTGCCCCTGTCACCCTTCGCGCCTCCTATCTGGAGATCTACAATGAGCAGGTAAGAGAATGAGGTGGAAATACAGAAGAGGAGGTGGGGACTGTTGTCAGTAAGGTCTGGGGGTGGACGGAACATGGACTCAGAGAGAGTCCCTTCCTTTCCCCTCCCCCTCCCCTCCGAGGTTCGGGACTTGCTGAGCCTGGGGTCTCTCCGACCCCTTCCTGTTCGCTGGAACAAGACCCGGGGCTTCTATGTGGAACAGCTGCGGGTGGTGGAGTTTGGGAGTCTGGAGGCCCTGATGGAACTTCTGCAAATGGGTGCGTGCTACTTCAGGGGAGCTTCCAGGGGTGGCAGATGCCCACTCCTCCTTCCGGGGGTGGGGGATGCCCACTCCTCAACCATTCACTGAATGTGGGCTTGGGCCTTGGCTGGAGCTGTGGCTGCAAAAATGACTCTTGTGGGGGAGAAGGATCGGCAAACCAACAATTCAAAGACGCGCCCCAAGGATGCCCCCAAACCACCACCCTCCAAGGACCGGTGATTCTGCCTTCCAAACTCCTTTCAGGCCCAGCCCTCCTCTCCAGCCCAGGGCCTCTGCCTCAGTCAATGCTCCCTAGATAGTCCTCCCCATGCTCTCACCTGCCAATCCATTCTCCTCCATGCAGCAAACCACATCCCTCTTTGGCTCCATGCCCTCCACCCTTGCAGTGCCCTGAGGATAAAGGCTATGCCTCTTAGCTTAGCCTATAAAGCCCTTCCATTCCAGCCTCGTTCATTCATTCATTCACCAAATATTGATTGAGCACCCCTCCTCTGGCAGGCACTGGGGACACCAATCCTCAGGACTCTGGCCCCAGCATTGTGCCACATCTGATCTTTCTGCCTCTGTCCCTCCACACAGCAGTAGGAGAGATGTCAATAAAATGTAAATCTGTTACTCTTCTGCTCAGTTCTCTTCATTCGCCTTTCACCCATCCATGCCAGAGCCAGACCCAACATCCCATCATTCCCTGAACCGACACCCACTTTCCTGCCTCTCTGCCTTTGCACGGGCTGGCCCTTCCTCCAGGATGCCTTTGCTCCTTTTTCTTCACTGGTGATGACCTGTTCTTCCTACCAGGTCCAGCTCCTGCTGCTTCTCCCCTCCAGGTCTTAGCCGTCGAAAGAGCTCAGCCCACACTCTGAACCAGACCTCCAGTCGCAGCCATGTGCTGCTCACACTCTACATCAGCCACCAAACTGTGAGTGCCCCGGCCTGGGGAAAGAGCTGGCCCAGGGCCACCCAGCAAGAGTGTCTAAACCAGCCTGGGCATGCACGGGAGGTAATAGTGGCAATCCTTGGCCTTGTGACCTTGTGTCTTTGATGGGACAGCCCCTCCCAAGTCTCCATCATGCCCTGACCCCCAGCCCCAGCAGATGCCTCCTGTGGATCCTGGGGAGCCTCCTGTTGGTGGGAAGCTGTGCTTTGTAGACCTGGCTGGCAGTGAGAAGGTAACAGCCACAGGATCCCGTGGGGAGCTGATGCTTGAGGCCAACAGCATCAACCGCAGCCTGCTGGCCCTGGGTGAGACCTTGGGGGCCAGTGGGTTGATTTCTCTGCACCTGACCATAACTGTCTACAGGGGGGATACCAGCTACCAGAGGATTGTAGTGCATAGAGGATTAAAGAGCTGCAATTGGGCCGGCCCGTGGCTCACTTGGGAGAGTGCGGTGCTGATAACACCAAGGCCACAGGTCCGGATCCCTATATAGGGATGGCCAGTTAGTTCACTTAGGAGAGCGTGGTGCTGCCAACACCAAGTCAAGGGTTAAGATCCCCTTACTGGTCATATTTAAAAAAAAAAAAAAGAAGAAGAGCTGCAATCCGGGAGCCAGAAGCCTCATTCTGGCCCCAGCTCTGCTGTTGACTTCTCCCTCTTAGAACATCATTTATGAGTCTACAAATTCTAAGGGTCTATAAGGATACATTTCTGATTTGGGAGGTAAAAACACTCACCTGCAGAGTGTGAACACTTAGACATTTGGCCTGTCCCTTGTGCAGCTGGAAAGACTGAGGCCCACTGAGGAGCAGGGAATTGACCAGTCTCCCCATCCCCAGCCCAGGTTAATGGACCTTGAAACCCTTAAGAGCTGGGCCTTGGCATTCCTCTGTGGTGTACATGGGAGATGTTCACAAAACTCCTTTTCATTCAATCTGTTTGTTACAAGTTTCCTGAGCCCCTGCTGAGTGTCAGGCCCTTTGCTGGGCATTGGGGATCGGGGGTGGACAAGGTCATCTCTGCCTTCGTGAAGCCCCAGTCTGGTGGTGGAGACCAATGTGAATGAGTAATAAGATCACGTGAAAAGATGGGTTTTAGAGTTAACACAGGCCTGGGTTGAGATCCCAGCTCTGCAGTGTCCCTGCTGGGTGGCCTTGGGCAAGTGGTATGACCTTTCTGGGCCTTGCTCTCCCCACCTAGGTCACTGCATCTCCCTGCTCCTGGACCCACAGCGGAAGCAGAGCCACATCCCTTTTCGGGACAGCAAGCTCACCAAGTTGCTGGCAGACTCACTAGGGGGGAATGGGGTCACCCTCATGGTACCCAAGGGGGGCTGGCAGGGAGGGCTAGGTCCTGAGAAAGGGGCTCCTAGAGAGGAGCACTAAGGTAGAGTCCTCCCCAGGTGGCCTGCGTGTCCCCCTCAGCCCACTGCCTTCCTGAGACTCTCAGCACTCTGAGATATGCAAGTAGAGCTCAGCGGGTCACCACCCGGCCACTGGCCCCCAAGGTGACTGGAGGGAGACACAGGCAGAGGGAAGGGCAGGGGAGATGGTGGGGAATCAGGAAATAGTTGGAGCCTGAGTTGACATCAAGGTTAAAGTCTGGGTCAGGGTTGGGATTAGGGCTAGAATCCTGGAAATGGTTTCATGGTTGGGTAGGGTGGAGTCAGTATCTCAGCTAGAGCCATGGGCAGGGTTAGGACAGGTCTAGGGTTGGAATCTGAGTTGGGGTATAATTCAGGGCCTGGCCAGGATCCCAGATGGTATCATGGTTAATTCTGAGTTGGGTTGGAGTCTGATAGTGGTCTTGTTTGGAGTCAGAATCTGGGCCAAGGTTTGGACAGAACTGAGTTTGGGGTTGGACTTAAAGTCAAGTCCAGCTCAGAGTGGGAACCTCCAGGATGATATAGTTAAGACAAGGTGCTCCCTCCAAGTAGATGCAGCCTGGTGACAGGATACAAGGCTGGCAAGTGAAGCATGGGTTGGATTTTACGCCCACTCACTTCCCACCCCTGGAAGCCCTTGTGCAGTGCACGACTTGTGTAGCCACAAAGAGTGGCTCTTGGCCTTTTCCTCTCCAGTCTCCTGTGGCAAAGCAGCCCCAACGTTTGGAGACTGAGATGCTACAGCTCCGGGAGGAGAACCGTCGCCTGCGGTTCCAGCTGGACCAAATGGACCCCAAGGGTACTAACTTCCTGGGGGCAGGGCGGGATGTGGATAGGGTCCAGGGCTGCTGGGGATTCAGCCACCTCCTGGTTCCCTGCAGCCTCGGGGCTCAGTGGGGCCCGGGTGGCCTGGGCCCAGCGGAACCTGTATGGGATGCTACAGGAGTTCATGCTGGAGAATGAGAGGCTCAGGTAGGGCCCAGCCCACAGCCATGGGGACTCTGTCCCACCCCTCACTGCTAAGCTGTTTCTGCCAAGCTGCATCCCTCCCTGGGTCCTGGTTCCCCTCTGTCCTCACCGCCTCCTGGGGCTGGTACTATACTGCATTGAGGAGGGGCTGACCAATACCCCCACCAGCCCCACCTCCTGTCACCTTCCTGGGGCTGCTCTCCCCCAGGAAAGAAAAGAGCCAGCTGCAGAGCAGCCGAGACCTGGCTCGGAATGAGCAGCACGTCCTGTCCCAACAGGTCCATGAGCTAGAGAGGTGAGCATGGCCACCAGCCTGGAGACAGGATTGGGACAGAGGGCAGCTAGGAAAGGGGTGGCTTGAAATGGGAAAGAGTCTGATCCCTGGATCCAGACTACTGGGGTTCAGTTCCACCTCTGCCACCTCCAGCTGCATCACCTTGAGCAAATCATTTAACCTCTTGCTGCCTGGGTGTCCTCTTCTGTAACGTGGGGATCTTGGCCATGCCAACCTTACAGAGTTGTTTTAAAGATTGGACTAAATGAGTTAATACATAAAGCATTGAGAACAGGGCCTGGCACATAGTAAGTGCTGCAGAAGTATTTGCTGAAAGGGCGACTTGGAGACCAGCCTGGTGGCAGGGTTGGGGGCTGCAGGCACAGACCCTGTGGTTTTTTCCAGGTGCCTCCTCTCTGCCTCCTACCTTCACCAGCTGGACCTTGGCCCAGCCCCACCGTATCCCTGCTTTATGGCACCAGCTCCCCCCTGCCATGTGAGTCTCACTGCCCAATCTGGAGGGGTGACCAGCAGGGATATCACGGAGCCTCTGACATGCCCTCTTGCAGGCACTGCCACCCGTCTGCCCCTGCTGCCACCTCTGCCCTCTGTGCGGAGCACCTTTGGCCCACTGGGCCTGCCCACGGAGGGAGCGCCACCTGCCACAGGTAGGGTGAGGCAAGGCTGGGAGAACTTGATTTAGCAGTCGACAATCCAGGAGGCTCTAAAGCCCCAGGGATTCCAGGGTTCCAGGCTGGATCACGGGCAGTGAATGGCTGGCTAAGGGCTCCCTCTGCCCAGGGTTTGGAATAACTGTTTACCTCGCCTCCCCCTGCTCCCCACCCTGCCTCCCTTTAGAAACTCACTCTGTCACTCACTTACATATTCACTCATTTTTGTATTTACTTGTTCATGTACTCAGCCATCCCTTCAATAACTCTCCCCTACAATGCTTGGTTTGTGCCAACCTCTATTCTGGGCACTGAGGATTCAGAAAGAGACCAGACTGGTTCCTGTCCTCAGGGGGCTCCCAGCCTCAGGAGAGGACACTACAAGAACCACCTGCTGCCCACAGAAGAAAGTGACTGAGACCCCACCCCTTTATGTCAGCCTGACTTTTTTAGCTCCCTGTGGGGCAGTCATGGTGGGGGGTCATGGTCAGCACCAGGGAATTGGGACACAGAGAGGCAGGGCTGAAGTCACCCAGTGTGGGCCCTGGTCTCTGCAGGCACTAGGTCCAGAAGCTCCAGGTGGCATGCCCCTGTCTGCCCGGCTCCCTCCCTGGGTACCCCCATGCAGCCCCAGTTCTGCCAAGTGCCCCAGAGAGAGGTAGGTGCAGCTCTGGGGCACTGGGTTGGGGTAAGAGGAGGCCTGGGGAACCCAAAGGCTCACCTCTCACCATCCAACCCACCCTGGCCCAGGAGTCACAGCGACTGGACCCAGACCCAAGTCCTGGCAGAGATGCTGACTGAGGAGGAGGTGGTACCCTCTGCACCCCCCCTGCCCATGGGGCCCCCAAACACGTCACCAGTGCTGAGAGGTGAACAAGGCAGAGAGGGAGGGGCACCTAATGTTTTCTGTGATGTTGGGCCAGGAATCACATACTCCAGGCCTCAGTCTTCCCATCTCTGAAATGGGGTGGGTGTTGAGAGGTGATTTCTAACATCTTTCTAGTTCCCAAACTTGGAATTCTCTTTTTAGGGCCACCTGCATGCCCCGATGTATGCTGGAGCCCATGGTGTATTGGGGGATAGGAAAGAAAGGTGGAGGGTAGCACCTGAGGCTTCTTCGGAGGGTGTTGGGACCTGAATGGACCTGGAGGGGAAAGGCCCAAAGGAGGGCAGGCCTCAAACCTCACTGCTCCTTAGGTGGGGCCGGGGTTCCAAATCTGGCCCGGAGACTGGAGGCCCTCAGAGACCAGATTGGCAGCTCCCTACGACGTGGCCGGAGTCAGCCACCCCCCAGCAAGGGTGCACGGAGCCCAGGCCAAGTCCTCCCTCCCTGCTGAAAGCAAAGTGGAAACCCAGGAGACCAGCGTGCGACCTTGGGCTGGGCTCTGCGCTCTTGGGCTTCGGTCTCCCCCTATGTTGAATGGAGTAGCAGCTGCCGCTCCATCCTGCAGCTGGGCTGGGCAGACGACAGCTCCAAGGGCCGGGGAGCAGGGGGACCTGGAGGGGTTATGGGGAGGAACAAAGGAAAGGTACTGCCCCAGACCATGAGAAATGAGACTGGACTCAGGAGAAGCCAGGCAGCAGGGGATGAAACATACGAATAAAGAGAAGTGTCAGCTCCCAGTCTGGTTGGTCTTGTCCTCTGGGGTCGTCAGTCACTTCCCCGTGGGGGAACCCAAGAGCTCTTGGGGGAGTCTGAGGAGGAGCAAGGACCCTGGCACAGGTGTGTGTCCCCTTCTTTTCTGGACTATCCCAGGCTCCCATCTCCTTTCATGTATTATACAGGCTTTAACAGAACAGCTACTACGTGCCACTGAGTAGGCATGGGGAAAGTGAACGGTGGGCATCTCTAAGGGAAACTACTTTGGCCTCGAACCAGGGCAGGTGGGTGGTCGAGGGGCCAACTGCATGTGTCCTGGTGCTGGTGGGGCTCAGGAGTCCCGGCTTCTTATGCCACAGACCTGCTCTGGGACCCTAGGCAAACCCTGCACCCTCCCTGGACCACTTTCTGGTTTTCAGTCAATTAAATGGGGGACACTGCAGCTCCCTGTCCCATTGAGTTCTGGTGAGGGTCAAGGAGGTGAGGACTATCATGATTCCCAGTATCAGTACCCGGTAGGATGCAGTGGGTCTATGACTAGGAAGAAGTCCAGACACGACATGAGAAGTTGGGGGTGAGAGTGGGAGGACCTCATTACACAAAGAGCCTCGAGGCTAACCTGATTCTCCCATTTGTAAGTAGGGAAACTGAGACCCACATGGTTCATTCATTTGTTAGTTCATTTGTTCATTCATTGAACTGCATCAACTGGCATCAACTGCAAATCAAGTTGTAAGTTGGCAAATAAGAGTCACAAGGGGGCTGGCTGGTTAGTTCGGTTGGTTAGAGCACAGTCTTGTCACATGGTTCATTCATTTGTTAGTTCATTTGTTCATTCATTGAACTGCATCAACTGGCATCAACTGCAAATCAAGTTGTAAGTTGGCAAATAAGAGTCACAAGGGGGCTGGCTGGTTAGTTCGGTTGGTTAGAGCACAGTCTTGTAACACCAAGGTCAAGGGCTCAGTTCCCGTACTGGCAGCTGTCAAAAAAAAAAAAAAAAGACCCACGTGTACGAGGTGGCCTTGCCCAGGGAGCTTACAGATTGGTGGGTGGCAGACATTTACAACCTCACACGTGCTTTGATGGAGGAAGCCCAGGGGACCTGTGGAGGCACAAAGGAGGGTCATTCAATCAGAAATTGTTGAGGGGGTCAGGGAAGGTTTGCCAAAGAAGCTGTGATTGAGGCTTGAAGGGTGGACAGCAGGTGGCCCAGGGAAGGTAGAGGTTCCAAAGGTTGTCAGAAAGTACAGAGCCTTGCAGGCCATATCTGGAGTCTGGGCTTATGCCAGGAGCAAAGGGGAGCCATGGAAGGGTCTTGAGGAGTCACCAGCTTAGATTTGTATTTAGGTCATGCTGCCACTTGTGGGAAGTGACAAAGGTGAGCTGGAGGCAGGGGAACAGTAAAGAGATCAGCATGGGGAGGAAATGAGACGCTTTAGCTAGCAGTCCCTGAGCCAGGTCTCAGGTCAGGCGTCCCCCGAGACATGGGCCCTGGGCTCGGGCAAGGCTCCACGCTGGCCAGCCTTAGTCACAGGCTTGGGGAGCACTGGGGAGGAAGAGGCTGAGGCCAGAGAACCAGCCAGGGAGCAGCTGGGGAGTATCAGGTAGCCTGGGGATGCTGAAGGGAGGTCGTGGCACCTGGCACAGTACTAAGACTGGCCACTATTTTTCTCAGACCTGGCCTGAGAAAATCAGGACTTGTTTCCCTGTGACACTCTCCAGCACAAGATCAAGCAAGGAAAGATGCAGTGCTCTCCTGCTCACCATTCTGGAAAGTAGCTCTGGGAATGTCTCCTAATGGTGCCACCTTTTCCCCAGGGGGGTGAGGACCTGAAGATAAAACCCTGGGCCTCCCCCTCACAGAGCCCCTGACTCCTGAGTCTATGCAGGCCTGGTCCCTGAAGCTGGTACTGGCAGGGTCAGCCTGATTGGAGCCCACAGTGGCCAGGTTTTGAGAGGCAAGCCTGTAACTGGGCTCAAGGGGTGTTCAACAGTGGCAGTTTCTCGGAAGGTCAAGGTCCATGGAGGCAGAGCCCAGGGACATAGGGTGATGGCCAGACACCACAGGCAGGGACCAGGCAGAGTGGGCTGTGGTTAAGCTCACAGACTGAGCCACATAAGTTCAAATCCTGGTGACATCACTTAGCCATGAGATCCTGAGCAAGTGACTGAACTGCCCAAGGCACCTCATAGTCCCCCCTTATAAAACTGTCCTGGGGGTTAAATGCCCTGATATACAGAGAGTGCAGCATGCAGCTTTGCCTGCTGCAGACTATTTAGCCAAAATCAACTTTTAGTTAACACAACAATTTGATGGAATTGACAATCCTCGTTCGGACATAGGGTGATGGCCAGACACCACAGGCAGGGACCAGGCAGAGTGGGCTGTGGTTAAGCCCACAGACTGAGCCACATAAGTTCAAATCCTGGTGACATCACTTATCCATGAGATCCTGGGCAAGTGACTGAACTGCCCAAGGCACCTCATAGTCCCCCCTTATAAAACTGTCCTGGGGGTTAAATGCCCTGATATACAGAGAGTGCAGCATGCAGATTTGCCTGCTGCAGACTATTTAGCCAAAATCAACTTTTAGTTAACAGAACAATTTGATGGAATTGACAATCCTCGTTCAAAAAAAAAAAATTATTCTACAAATATTAACCTGCTTTGGGCTAGCATTGAACAAAACATAAGAATCCTTACCCTCAAGGAACACAGACAATAAACAAGAAAATGGGGAAAGTACACGGCATGTCAGACGGTGATAAATGCTGTGCAGCAAAACAGCGGGGGGCAGGGAGGCATGTGTGTGGCGCTCTGCCAGGGTCGGGGTACAACTGTAAATAAGGGGTTCTGGAAAGGTCTCGTGGAGGTGATGTTTATGCAGAGACCTGAAGGTGGAGGATGAGCATGATTAATGCCACATCAGCTTGGGTGGCTCTGCAGGTTCCTGCCTGGCTTCTCCCTACCCCGCAGAACCCTTATCTTACTGCATCATGGCCCTGCTTCCTGGGAGGTCTTGAGCCCCAGGCAGGGGAGGCCCCTGGCACTGAGTGTGAGAGTTTTCCTTAGCTGTCTTGGGAGAACGGACGGCGGCCACCCAGGGGGATCCAGGCCATTGCTGGTCCATTTGTGTGTGGATGATTCCTGCTGGAGCCAGCCACAGTTTTCCAGTTTGCTAGTTCCAGGTCACTCTCCAGTTCAGCAGAAACCCCACTTCCTTTTCCAGAGATAGACACAGGACTCAAGGGGATTGGCCTGCCCATCTGCTAAACCATGTGTCCATCTCTCAATCACTCTAGAACTGCCACTCTTCTAAGATCCTGAAACCCTTGGTGAATTCCACAGGGCCCCGTAACATATCAAGACTCTTCAAATCCATTTGGTTCCTACTGAGAACTTGCAGACTCAGGAGGGTATGTCTGGAAACCTGAAAGCTATAGGCCTTCCACAAATTGCTGGAACTTGGGAGCAGTTCTCTGGCTCCCAGAAACATGGCAGTAGTTCTCAAGAACTGTCAAACTTAAAAGAAGGTCTCTGGTACCTCAGAACATTAGAACTGGGGAAAGCTCTTGGAAACGCTGAAGCATAGTAGGAATTTCCCAGAATTCCAAATCCCTAGAATATCTCTCTGGAACTATGTTGAAGGTGGAAGGGATTCTCTGGCTGGGGGATGTGGTGGGGAGGGACATTCACCAGGGCTCTGAAGGCCATCTGTAATTTTCTACAACACTGGCATATCTCCAGTGACCAGGGTCTAGATCCCTAGTTGAGTTCTCTAGATCCTTGGGGACTCTGACTCTTAGCCAATGCAGAATGGGGAGCATGGCCAAAAGCCTTGCTGTGGGATGGCAAGCTCCAGGAAGAGCACTCCTGAGGATACTTGTGTTTGAAAGGCTGTGAGGTCTCAGATGGGAGGCCAACCTCCAGATAGACCCCAAGAGTTGGAGTCAACGAGAATTTGTGAAGACCCTATTGCCAAGAACATCTTGCTGCTTCAGCCTTCCCTCTGCAGCCCAGATATGCCCTGCTTTCTCTCACTCAGGGTCTTTCTTCTCTTTGCCTAATAACACATTTGCCCCAAATTCATATTCAATGTCAGCCCCTTTATGGTGGGTTTCAGCCCCTTGATGGAATATTTTATGTCCTCTGAAATGGCATTTTCCATTTCCATCTTCTTGTTGAGCTTCCAATGATGCATCTTCCTTTATTTTAAGCAAACAAACACGGCGGGGGGCAGGGTTGGGCAAGCAGGCATGGTTTTACTATGATCAAGGAGCAGTAGCTACTGGAACTTGTGGACAGGCTGGTCCTGTGGTTGGAGACTAGGATTGCAGTCAGGAGACCTGTGTTCCAAGCCTGCTCTGCTCACACCTCCTGTGTGAGCCAGACACGTCCCCCAGCCATCAAGGACATCCATACTGACTGGCTGGCAAGGAAGACCTTTGAAAGTCGGGCAGAGGTGTCTTCCTCAAGAAACTTCACTCAGCTTATGGTTCTGGTCATGTGACCACTCACTCACCACATGATTACAAAGTCTCTACTTGAAGACCAGGCTTTCTCATATTGGGTATGAGAGACACTAGCCTGACCCTGAGCCTCTGCCCTGTCCTCAAGGAACTTCTCGCCAAGTGGGGAAAGGACAAGCAAAGCGACAATTACTATACAATGGAATAGAAAACGACAATTAGCAAAGTTACCAGGTGCCAAGCGCTGCTCCCAGCACTCACCATGTGCCAACTCATTCATTTCTCACAACTCTGTGAAGTGGGTACAGCTGTCCCTTGATATCCATAGAGGATAGGTTCCAGACCCCCACAGATGCCAAATCCACAGATTTTGAAGTCCCTGATATAAAATGGTATAGTATTTGCACATAACCTATGCATATCCTCTTGTGTACTTTAAATCATCTCTAGATTACTTATACCTAATGCTATGTAAATGCTCTGTTACACTGTATTGCTTTTTATTTGCATTATTTTTTATTGCTATATTGTTATTTATTTTTCCTAACATTTTCAATCCACGGTTAATTAAATCCGTGGATGCAGAACCCATGGATACAGAGGGCTGACTGCACTGTTGTTATCCTTTTTGCAGTGAGGCAACCAAGCCAAGAACAGGTTCAGGAACTTGCCCACGATCACACAGCCAGTAGGTGGTAGCAGTGGGATTTGTACCTGGGTGGTCTAGCTCCTGAAAAGGTGCCCTCAACCACTATGCTAAGTGCCACTCAGTGGGACCACAGAGAAAGGGCAGACAGAGGAGCTGTTTCTATCCAACTCAGGAACCCCTGAGCGCAGTGAGGGTGTGTCCCAGAGAAGTTGGTCACCATCAAAGCCCGGCACAACTCAGCAAGGCCAGGCCACTGATGTCCAGCCTTTACCTGGTGGGCAGGGCTCTGGGTGGGAGGCAGGAGATCTGGGTGGTCTCCAGGCTATGGAATCTTGGGCAAACCCTTCCAATTTTTGTCCTTTCAAGGATGTTGAGTTGTCACATCACTTCGAGCAGCCAGGAGTCTAACCTGTTTATTGGATTCACTTTTAATCCTCACACTATCCCCTATGAGCCATTATTAACTCCTAGGGTAAGTCAATTTTATCCCCACTTTACAGAGGAGAAAACTGAGGTTTAAAGAGGTTAACCTTGCCCAGGCTCCCACAGCTGGTAAACTGGGAAGATGGAGGCTGAGAAGGGGAAGAGTGACTTTTGACACCTGATCACCTGATCTCTCAGCCTCAGTTTCCCTATCTGCAAAATAGGGCTACCAGCATAGTAAGATCCTTAATAGAGGATTCAGTAGGACATGTTCATAGAGTGCTCAGTATAGGATTTGGCAGATAGTAGAAACTTAATAAAGTGCTTATTCAGGTTACAGTAGCCTCTGTGGTCTACAGCAGCTGCACCCAGTTCTGTTTCCCCAGCAAAATCCTGCAAGGAACTATTTTTTTTTAAAGGGCCCCAAGCAAGCATCAAGCTCTCTAGCTGGAGTGGGGATGGGCAAAGTAGAGGCTGAATGTTTTACACTCACCAGGGGGTTTTAAACGGGCTTGGGGCAAGCAAGGCTGGGTTCTAGCCCTGGTTCTACCATGTCTATGGGCCTTTGCCCTAGGTCTCTGTCTCAGACTCAGTCTGTATGGAACAATCACGGAGCAAACCCCGGTGGTCTTTCTGGAAGTTCTCTGCTGCCCCCTAGTGGACACAGGATGCTCATGCTTTCTCAGTGCGACTCCAGCCAGGTATGGACGGAGCCCTCAGCTGGGACCTTAGCCCTTGGCTGTGCTGACTGCCCTAATAACATGGGTCCTTCAAGCATACGCACTTGGGGAGCATTTTGACAAGTATCCCTCACTCAGTTCTTGCTTCAGCTCTGCAAGTGAGGGAGCATTACCCCCATCTGGAGGTCTAGAAGGAGAAACTGAGGCTAGGGAGGGAAGGACTGCCCCAAAGCCACCCGTGAGGACTGGGCCTCAAGTCTCTGAGAGGCCTTGTTCTTTGGGGCAGGGGTGGGCACTGAGTAACAAAGCCTAGAAATAGCTGCGCAGTGAGAACATCCCCTCTCATGTGGCTGGTCACAGGGTCCTAGGCGCTGCCCACCTTCTGTTTCTCCATGGTGTCC
Organism: Galeopterus variegatus; assembly: GCF_000696425.1. Classification (NCBI taxonomy): domain Eukaryota; kingdom Metazoa; phylum Chordata; class Mammalia; order Dermoptera; family Cynocephalidae; genus Galeopterus; species Galeopterus variegatus. Next base: position 214,087 of record NW_007729192.1, read on the forward strand.
CTGAAAGGACAGGACAGGCTGTGGCTCTGAGTCCAAGGGAACTAAGCAGGGCCAGGCATTTGAGGCAAGGCCTCCTCCTCAGGTAGGAAAGTCACCCTGTCACTCCCTTCCACCTTCAGCAGAGAAAGACCCAAACCTTGACCACGCCATCTGGCCTGAGTTCCACCCAATGTCCTTGATGTCCCTGCTGGTCCAGTTACCAGGTCCCAGTGCCCGGCTCCTTCCTTCTTTCTGGAAAACCTACAGAGCTGCTTTCCTGGATCTCCTACTTCCATCACCTCGACTAATCTCTCCTGATTATAAATCTGACCAGCCGGCCACTCACTTCTGAAAACCTGCTAGTGCTCCCTGCGTACTCCTGGGAGCATATAACGAGCAAGTCCCTGGCCTGGCAGCACAGTCCTACCTGCTGGCCTCAACCACCTCCCAGCCTCGCTCTCACCATCTCTCTCTGTTCTCCCAAGATCCAGACCTATGGATGTTTTAAAAAATCTTTTTTGCATTCCAAATGCATTTCTCTATCTCCATTTTCCTCCTCTAAGCCTTTGCAATTGCTGTTCCCTTTGCCTGGAACACACTCCCCTCCCCCACATCACACACAAATACACACTTCACCATGCACTTGTGTCTGGCTAACTGCTACTCTTCGGGTTTGTCTCCCTTCCCCCGGCCTCTGCTTGTCCCATCACTGCAGTGACCATCCTGTCTTGTCATTTTCTTCTCATTCACCCATGAGCTCCGGGAGGCCTGTTGTGCTCTCTGTCCTATCCCCAGCATCAAGCACAGAGTGCTTACTTGGTGAGTGAATAAGTGGACGAATGAATAAATGACGGGGAAAAAGGCTGGGCACTGGAGTCAGGCCTATCCAGCCCCCAACTCAGCTGCACGCTGGGTGGCCTTGAACACGTCCCATTCCCTCCCTGAGCCCCCAGTGTGTTCATATGAAAACTGAGGCCTCTCTTCTTACTGCACTGTGCACCTCTGAGGCTCTGAAGCCTCCTGCATGGGGCAGGCATTCCCCTTCCCCTTCAAATGGTACCAGAACCTGGCACCAGTTCCTGTGGACTCTTACTTAGACCCCTGGGCCTCCAAGGAGGGCAGAGGCCACAGAGCCTCATCCTCCCACCCCAACAACCAGAGGGGCTTAGGGTCAGCACCTCTCTGACCACTGCTGGCCTCGCACCCTTACGGCCAGGCTTAATTTTTAAGTAGCAGCCTAAAGTCCAGGTGGCCATTGGCAGTGTTTGCACTCTCTGTTTGTTCTGGTTAATAATCTCAGGAGTGCAAACAGCTCTGGAGGCAGGAGACAAGGTCAGCATCCTGGTCCCATCCTCTGGGTCTCTCCCCACCCCCAGGAGAGGCTCTGCATCTGAATGAACAGCTCTATCTAAAAGCAGGACTAGAGTTTCTTCATCCCTGTGTGCTCCAGGCTTCCCATTTGGACAATGGGCTTGATAACCCGAATCATGCAGACCTGCTAGGAAGGTCAGATGAGCTCTCTTCATGCACTATAAGCAAGCTTAGTAGGAAAACTCTGTTCCTATTTATGACTCATTGTTATTTATTCTTTCTTATACCAGGGCTGGTTTTTCCAAAGACAGACAGCCTGAGCCATCACACAGGTAAGGCAGAGCACTTCTAGACACATTGTCTCTCTTGACCTCTTGGCAGACAGAACAGTGACTGTTTTCCTCAGTCTATAGATTAGGAAAGTGGACTTTAGAAAGGGAAAGCTATCCCCAAGTTTATGCAGAACAAGGAGAAGTCAGGGTTTCTGGCTTCCAGTCTCTCTTAATTCAGACTGCTGCCTTGCTACCACCATTAACCAAACCATAAAAGATTAAGAAACTTTGTGAACATTATGGAGGATAACTGTCCCAGGAAGCTAAACCAAGACAGTTGCAGTGTTTAAACTTGTATCATGGCTTTGAGCTTCCTGGCAGCCAAAGCAAAAAAGGAAATGCAATCAGGGGCCAAACTATCAGTGACAGAGCAAAGGAAACACACTCTGTTGTTATGAATCGAGACACACTTGTTCTGGATCCCAATGAAAGAGGAATGTATTGACTGGATCTTACAGAAGGGACGTGACACAGCATTTGTTTGTGCACTGACTATGTAGGGGGATGCCCCCAGTTTTCACGAGCAGGAGTCTTATTTTTGGAACTGCCTGTCTGCAGGAGTCATTCTGAGCTCTAGGAGGAAGGCTGCTGTGTGTATGGAATGTTCCATGCCCAGAGTAGGTAGAAGTAAGAACAGCAGCTCAGACCACCGGGGAGGACAGCTTCATAGAGAAGGCCTGTGCTATCACTGGCAAGAGTTTGAGCTTTGGAGACAAACAGACCTGAGTTTTTTAAAAATTCTCATTTAAATTTTAAATTTCATGACTACTATGTTAATTTCCTGTGGCTGTTGTGACAAAGTACCACAAACTGGGTGGCCTAAAACAACAGAAGTGCATTCTCTCACCGTCCTGGAGGCCAGAATTCCAAGACCAAGTTGTCGGCAAGCCCGTGCCCCCTCTGAAGGCTCCCGGGAAAAATCCTTCCTTGCTTCTTGCTAGCGTCTGATGGCTGCCATCAATCCTTGGCAATCCTCAACTTGTAGCCGCCTCCCTCCAATCTCTGCCTCGGTCTGCACATGGCCATTGTCCCCATGTCTCTCTCTGTGTCTCTGAGTCTGAGCCTCCCTCTCCATTCTCTTATAAAGATACCAGTCATTGGATTTAGAACCCTCTGTCATCTAGTGCAACCTCATCTTAAGTCATCACATCTGCAGATAAGGTCACATTCTATGGTTCTGGATGGACATGAATTTTGGAGGGGACACTGCTCAACCCACTACAAATATACTCAGCTCTTACTATGTGTCAGGTACTGTGCTAATGCTTTATGAGTGCTAACTCCTTCAATCCTCACATTGATGCTATGGACCAGGAACTATGATTGTCCCCATTTACACATGAGGACAACAAGGCATCGAGAGGTAAAGTGACTTGCCCAAGATGACACAGCAGTCTGGCTCCTGAGTCCATGCTCTCACCACTGCTGACGCTGTCTTTCCCAGCTGGGGGACACTGACTGAGCAAGTCACTTCATTTCTTGGAGACTCAAATCCTCTGTCTTTAAATTAGAGGACAAATGTCACTTCATGAGGTTGCTGTGGGGATTAACTGTGTAAAGTGTCTGGAACAAAGCCAGCGTGTAGCAGGTGCTCAGTGTTTTTATGATCACATCCATTATTATTTCTACTATTATTTACAAGGACTATGGGAAGCTGGGGGTCAGAAAAGGAACTCTGGGGACAGGATGCCTGGGCTGTAGTCTTGGTACTGCCATAGACTTCCCTGTGGTCTCTAGTAAATCGCTTCCTCTCCCTGGGCCTCAGTTTCCTCATGTAAGAAATAGGCCTTATCAGGCTTGACCTGCTGAATCACAGGGGTATGAGATCAAGGTAATAACCCAGCGAAAAAGGTCAGGTGCATGTCCCTGGGAGCCTTTCCAGGCCAACATCTCTTCTAAAACAGCCACTCCCACCTCTTGGTATTGCTGACCCCGGCCTGGCTACAGGGATCAATCAGAGCCAGCCTTGGGGCCCTGATTGGTCCCAGCTAAGCAGGGCAAACAAAGGGTCACATAAGCAACAGACCACTTCCCTAGCTGTAGTTCGCAGCTGCCCCAGGCAGGGAAGTGGTGGCCACTCTGTTCCCAGACTGAGCCCGTGAGAGATACCCCAGGCAGAAGAGCCCAGAGCCATGAGAAGTCTCTGGGTCCTGCTGCTGGTGCTGACCACCTGCATGGTGGTGAGTGCGGGTCCCCTGCCGACACCACCCGATGACATCCAAGTGCAGGAGAACTTCGATCTCTCTCGGGTAAGGCTGGCCTATCTGGCCATGGTGGTTGCTGTGGTGGGGTGTCCAAGCAGCTGGGCCTTAGTGGGCAAGTCCTGCCTGTCTTGGGGTCTCAGTCTCCCCATCTGGAACTCCAGTGGTCAGTCCCTAAGGGCCCTTCCTGCTCAGACAATTTGGGATTCCTTGAAGCTACAACTCTATCCATCCACCATTCCGTGGGACTCTTGTAAAATGTTCTGAGTCAAACATCCTCACTATCTGTCCTGTCCTCCCAGGCTCTAAGGGGAATCCATGCTTTCATGAGAACCCACCCCAGAGAAGGTTTTATCTGCTGCCACCCCTGCAGCAGGTGCCCGGCTTTTGTGAATCTCCCTCCCCTCCCTCAGTCCCTCATTCTGTAGCAACTCATCTCTGCAGCATCTTCTTGTCTGTCCTGGGTCCTCTTTCCTCCAGGCTGTGAACAGAGAGCTGAGGTGGCACAGGGTGGGCATGTGGGTTATGGGAGGAAGAGTAGCAAGACAGAGATCAGGAGCTGGTGGGACTAAAAGGCTTGGGCACCGGGGGCGCTGGGTCTGGTGCTGTGTGTGTTGAGTCCTAGAGCTGCCATCCAGCCCTGGCTCTCCCCTGAATCACGGGGTGACCATGAGCAGGACCTTGCCCACCTGGACTGTCCACATCTGTACAAGAGGCTCTCAGACCTTGCTGGCGGTGGCGCCATGTGGACTTTGTTTACTTGGGAACAAGAAAGGGTGGTGTGCAGAGGGGCAGTGAGGAGCAGGCCTTGTGGCAGTCAGGGGTGGTGGAGGGTCAGAGGCCGGTGGGCCCGTTCTGCAGGAATGTGAGGGCTCTTTCAACTCTCTGCCCGGCTGTCAGGAGGAAGAGGAGCAGGCCTGTCCTGAATAACCCTGTAAGGTTCATTATACTTCCGTGTCCCTTCCTAACACAGAGCTATGGGCTGCCTTGTGCACTGCAGGAGTTAAAGACAGGACTCCCGTTCTTGGGGAGCAAGTGGTTGATGACCTCAGAGTGTGGGGCTCTGGACCCCGGCAGCACTGATCCCTCATCTCAGCAGTCAGGCCTTCTCAGCCCGGGGGACCCCATATGCACACTGCCTTCCTAAGCTTGTGCTGCCTGAAACTCCACCATGTTGGCTCTGTCCTCCCTGGAAGGTGTGTGGCCTCCACCTAGCCATAGGACATTATCATGTAAAGGATTAGTCATTGAGAGGAAGGTGGGGAGCAGAGTCTCCTTGGAGGTGGGAGGCAAATCCAGATCCCCAGGGCTTGTGGCTGCCTCCTAGATCTACGGGAAATGGTTCAACGTGGCCATCGGCTCCACCTGCCCGTGGCTGAAGAGGATCATGGACAAGCTGGCCGTGAGCACGCTGGTGCTGCGAGAGGGAGCTACAGAGGCAGAGATTGGCATGACCAGCACCCGCTGGCGGTGAGCACGGGGTGCACTGGGAGGGACCCCCCGTCTCCGCCCTGTCCTGGAAAGTTCCATGGCTCTCCGTTGCCCTCCTGAGTACGACTTAAGCCCCTTGATGTGGCCTTCTGCCCCCAGCACTCAGCACTCCCTGCTGCACACTCCTACGCACTCTGTGACCCTCCCACATGGATCTTCTTTCAGTTCCTGCCACTTTCCACGCTTTTACACCTCTGGGATGTTGCACCCTAAGTTCTTTCTACTGGGAACAACTCTCCCCACCTCCTTGAGCTAAGCCCTGTGGATCCTTCAGAACTCTGGTTTCATGTCACTTCCTCCAGGAAGCCCTCCCTGACCCCCAGGTTCAGGTTACCTGTCCTCCTTTGTGCTTTCAAAGCACCATGTGCCCCTTATCACACTGATTGCATCTACCTCTGGCCTGCCTGCCCCAGGCGATTGTAAACTCCCTGAGGGGACAGGGTCTGTCTTGCCCTCCTCTGTATCCCTGGCATATAGCACAGTGCTTGGCACATACAAACTGCTCAATAAATGTTAATTGGATGAATAGTAATCATTGTAACAATAATAGCTAATAGGTAAGTAGTGCTTACTCTAAGCTCGTTAAATATATTATCTCATTTGATCCTCACAACAACCATGTGAAATAGAAACTCTCATTATCCCCGTTTTATAGATGAGGAAACTAGGGCAAGAGAAACAAAGAATAATAAATGAATTGATGCATTAATTCCCTGGTGCATCTGTATAACGTGCAGATTTGATTAAGGAAGGTGATTTTAGTGCTGGCTTTGCCAAGAGGACGGCACGGATTAGTCCCTTTTTCTCTGTCCCTCTGTTCCCTCAAAAGTAAAATGGGGGAAGGGTGTCTCCCAGCATTGGTGGGAGGATTAAACAAGATGTTTGGAAATGTTAATTTCCAAATTACAAAATAAAAGAACCAAGATGTTTGGAAGCAGCTCTTGCAGGAGGGTATGGTGTCAGGATCACAGTCTCCACCAGAAGTTACCTTCCTTTTGGTTTCACAAGATGTTTGGAAATGTTAATTTCCAAATTACAAAATAAAAGAACCAAGATGTTTGGAAGGAGCTCTTGCAGGAGGGTATGGTGTCAGGATCACAGTCTCCACCAGAAGTTACCTTCCTTTTGGTTTCTTCATTTCCAGGAAGGGTGTCTGTGAGGAGTTCTCTGGGGCTTATGAGAAAACAGGCACTGATGGGAAATTCCTGTACCACAAACCCAGTAAGTAGAGTGGAAGGAGACGGCCACCATTCTCTCCTTTGCTTAAAAATACCTTGATGTCCTCAGCTCTCTTTCCTTCTGCCTCAGCCCTCTCTGCCCTTTTAACTTTTCCTCTCATTTAGCTGAGATGTCATCTAATCGTCCTCCAAATTCCTCTTCTTCCTCTTCCTCCTCCCCTTCTCCGTCCTCCCCCCCCATGCACACACCCAGAATAGGGCGATGGTGCTGATTTCATCAGTGTTCATGTCTTATAAGGCATGTGCCATCAGCTGATAAAAATTTACTAAGCATCTACATGTACAGTGTACATGGTGCTAAGTGATAGAGGGATTTGGCAATGAATTTATTCACTAATTCAGCAAATGTTTATTGAATATGCTCTATGTGCCAAATAATTGCGTTAGGGCTGAATATGTAAGTGTTCGGATAGATGAATGGACAGATAAATAAATAAGTGAATCAACAAATGACTGGAGAATCCTCCAACAAATGTATTGATGGCAGATAAATAAGTTAATCAGTCAGTTACCTAACACATAAATTGATGGAGTGATGAAGAAAGGAAGGAGGAACTTATGATTGATACACAGAGAGGGTGGATGAATAGAGCGAGAGTGGATGAATGAATGATGAATATATGGAGGAAGCAGATGGGTGGATAGAGACAGTCTGAAGATGGATGAGCTGGTAAATGAATATTTGGAAAGGATGAGTGGGTAGACGGCTGTATGAAGACATGACATGTGGGCGAATAGATGATGGATCTCCAGTTAGAAGAGCCTTCTGACCCCTGATGCCTTCGGTCCGCCCGCATCCCCCATGCAGAATGGAACGTGACCATGGAGTCCTACGTGGTCCACACCAACTACGATGAGTATGCCATTATTCTGACCAAGAAATTCAGCCACCGTCATGGACCCACCATTACTGCCAAGCTCTATGGTAATGGTCCATCACTAGACAAGCCCGTTGAAGCTGGGGGTGGGAGGAGATCATTGATTTATGGACAGTGCAGTGGGGAAGAGCTGGGAGTTTTGCTTTTCCTCCTGACAAAACTCCAATTAGGGGAAAGGTGCAAGCTTTGCTCTCTGTGGAGGAGGCAGAGCTCAGTCTCCCATTTGAGGTTGAATCCACTTCTTTTAATCTCTAAAATATTAGACCCAGGGAATTCCAAAGCCTCCAGGCCCTTAGGAAAACCAGTGGGAAGAACCCTGCCTGGGGACTCAGGAGCCCTGGATGGGAGCCTGGCAGGGACACCTTTTCCTCTTTGGGAGCCTGTCTTTCCATCAGTGCATCAGAGAGATTGAACTGGGGCCAATGGTTTTCAAGCTTTCCCTAAATGAAACTCTCTGGGTAAAGCAATCCTAGACCCTTCTAGCCCAGGCACCCGTGGTCCTAGGTGTCTCCTTTGCTTCCCACTTGCAGGACGGCAGCCACAGGTGAGGGATAGCCTCTTGCAGGAGTTCAGGGAGTTCGCCCTGGGTGTGGGCATCCCCGAGGACTCCGTCTTCACCATGGCCGACAGAGGTAAATGGCACTCCACCCCACCTCAAATTTCTGCCCCCTCCTTATCCTTCATGATCCCCAGCGACCATCCTAGGCCCTGGATCTTTACTATAGTTCTCTGAGACAAGCAGGGGCTACAGCCCCTCTCCCCTGTTGACAGGGAACCAGGGAGCCGCTGGATTTGCTCCCAGTCTCACAGCATGTACCTGCCAGAGCCAGGCCCAGCACCGTAAAGTACTTCTAGTGCCATGTGTCTCAGTGAGGTTGTATCCAGAAGCCATAGGTACTTCTTAGGAGGCAAGGGACTGTTGGAGTTAGGATGGGCTCTGGACTCAGAGCACCTGGCTTCAAATTTAGCTGTGTGGCTTCTGGCTCGTCAACCTCTCAGAGCCTGAATTTTCTCATCTGTAAAATGGGGGTAATAGTGCCTCCCTTTTAAGTTGCCGTGAGGAGTCCATGCGATAAAGTCGTTAAGTACAATCGCACTGTGCCTGTTGCCTGGGAAGTGCTCTTGAGATGCTGTTACTGTTCCTGTTCTTGAGATGATACTGATGAAATAATGCTGGTGGCGTAAGGTGGGTGGACAGATGGTAATAATGCTGCAGCCACCAGTCGGTTGCTTTTCCTTGAGCAAGACATGTGGGCGGGACCATCTGTGAAGAGGGCTAATGCACAAGACAGTTAGTTCCCAGTATGAAGCCCACCTGGCACTAGAAAAGAAGCAAATCTCGGTCTAGGATTGTCCCCAGGCCTGGTCCTCTTATTCACTCCTCTCCCCTGTCCTCTGACTTAGGTGAATGTATCCCTGGGGAGCAGCAAGCAGAGCCCGTCCTACTCTCAGTGAGTACCTCACCCCCCCACCCCCACCCCACCCTCACCCTGCCCTGTCCACACTTGATTTTGCTGCACTTGCTTAGGACCCGCTGTGGTGCGGGGCAGAGTCGGCAGGAGGGGGTGGGAGGAGGCAGTGGTTGGCATGTGTTTTGAAGTCAGACCCACCTGGGTTCAATCTCGGTCCTGTCACTTGGGCTAGTTGAGGCTCCATCTGGACTTCACTCTTCTCATCTGTGAAATGGGATAATTACACTTACCTTCTGGGGTTGTGCTAGAATCCAATGACGTGTTAGAAAAGCTCCTAGCATAGTGCCAAAACACGCCGAAAAGAAATAATACATTCAACAACGAAATAACAACACTCAATAATGAAATAATGATACTCAATACATGAGAATAAAGTCAATTGATTTTCCTAAAGAACAGCAAATCTGAGAACAAGCAGCTTCTCAAACCAACTCTTTCCTATGCTGCCTTCTGATTTTTTTGACTTCTTTACTCTCCCCTTTTATTTGTCTGCCTTTTGCCATACTGATTAAGCTTTCTTCATTCTTTTTTCCTCTGATTCTTTGGAAGTTATAGATCCTAATTTATTCTATTGATGCGTGTATATGTGTGTATGTATATTTGTATGTGTGTATATATTTGTACATATATAAGTATATATGTAAGTATATATAATTTTTATTTAGAAATATATTCTTGGAAATTGAAAAAATACAAAAAAAGAAAAAAAAAGACAAGTATGTCCTTATTCCTGTATAGAATTAACACTCTTAACATATATATTTACTCCTATATTTTTAAATAAAAATGACCCTTTATCTTATAAAACTAATATATATTCATTATAAAGAATTAAAACAATGCAGAAAAGTATAAAGTTTTTAAAAATCCCACCACCCTAAAACTACCACAGTTTACATTATTCAAGGAATCTTGACATGCATTCATGTGGATAGAAGGACAGACAGACAGAAGAATAAATGGCAGGACATATTTAGATAGACTATTATTAAACGGGATTTTTAAAAGCATTAATTGTAGTTTTGCCTGAGGTTTTATACAAAAGACACTGAATTGGACTTCTTGAGTTTCAAATAAATATGTCTTCACAAGAGACTTATGTCCTAAAGATTCTTCTAAAGTCAAGGTTATGAAGACATTTAAGAGGCTGGTATCAGTATATATAATTTAAAAAATAATAATTTACTATCTCCGTGATTTAAAAGATAGACATTAGCACTCTCAAACTTTGTTCCATCTCCTCTTCTCTTAATCTTCTACATGGCCCAGATTGACACTGTTCACTTTCTTCTTTATCACCATAGTCCCCAGAGTCATTTGGTAGTAGTGCTATATTTTAGTGAATTCCACGCTCACCTTTACTGACTATAATCACAGCTTCTCCATTCTTGAGTTATTTAGTTCTATTAATCTCTTAATCAGTGCCATTTCCCTGCCAAGTGATGTTTTGGAGGAGGGTTCACAGGTGTTTTAATCCGTGAACTCATCCATGTTTGAGAATGCCTGTTTCCTTCATTGAATGCCATTTTGGTTGGGTATAATATTCCCAGGTCATGGTTTCTTTCCTTCAGAACGTTGTACACGTTGCTCCATTGTTCTCAAGCACTGATTATTGCTGTGAAAGAGCCTGAGGCCAGTGTGCTATTTCTTCTCCTTGTAGGCAACTTATTTCTTCTGCCCAGATACCTGAGAAAACCTTCTCTACTATTGATATTAACATCTTAACAAACACCTGTCTTGGTGTTGAAAATTCTAGATAAAAATTTCCTGGAATACAATGTGCTCTTTTCATACACAGATTAAATTTCTTCTGTATTTCAGGGAAATCTCTTGTCCAATATCACTGAATTCACCTCCCATTCCCTTCGTTGGGTTTTGCTATTTTAGGAACACTTATTCTCTCTTCCCAGCTGCTTTGTCTTCCGCATCTACTAGTTTCTCTCCAATTGCTTTCCTGTCTTCTTCATCTCCATTCACTGGGATTATCACCAGCCTTTCTTCTATGACAGTCACTCCATTTTTAGCAGTCATTCTGATCTGTAGACAGTCATTCCATGGTTTCTTACTGCTTCTATTTCTGATTTATTTTCTAGCTCTGAATTTATGTTGTTTTGGTTCTCAATTTGCTTATGTAGGTCTGAATTCTCTCTTTTCATCTTATTCTGTTGTTTTAGCATTTCATCTTTGAGCTTTGTTTTAATAAATGCATGTTCGAATAAAGTATTTCTATAGCTTGGAGCCATTGAAGAGTTTCCTTCTGTTTCTTGAGTTCTATTTTCTTCTGCTGTCACAGGGTGGGTTCCCCAGGATCAACACCTGTGGAAGGGAAGGGACGAAGGCAGGATTGGGCAGAGGGAGAACTCAAGCCTTGATGCAGTCACAACACCTCAGCCAACCCTGCAGGGACTTCTGAAACTGGGATGACCCTTCATAGTTGTCCCAAGATGGTGCCAAGGGGAGGGCCTTAATACCCCCATGCTGCTCAGTCTGGGAAGGGAGCATGACTGTTGGTGAGATGGCTCCCTTTAGCTGAGACAATGCCCAAAAGGGGCTGACGGCAGCTGAGGGCTCTGATGGCAGCACTTGCAGCAGCTGAGGGAGTGAGTCCATTGCTGAGGGTAAATCCAGGCAGTTTATGACACTGACCACCACACGTGGTCTTTTTTTTCTTGTTCAGGTTATTTATTTATTCATTTCTGAGGTGGGTTTAGGTAGTTTCTGGACCATTTCTGGGGATGTCATTTACGCTTTGGCCTTCTTCCCACTAAATTTGGACCTAATCCCCTCCACCCTATAATAGTGTAAGGTCTGGGTATTTTGTGTTCATTCACTTTTCTGAAATCCCAGGGAATGGTGGAAGGGGATGGTGAAGAGCCTTTTTGAGTGTACCATCTTGGCCCGAATACCCTCTGTGTTAGTTTCCTAGGGCTGTTGTAATGAAGTACCACAAGGTGGTTTAAACAACAGAAATTTATTGTCTCACAGTTCTGGAGGCCAGAAGTCCACGATCAAGGTTGGTTCCTTCTGAGGGCTGTGAGAAGAATCTATTCCATACCTCTTCTGGCAATTTGCTGGCGATCTTTGCTCTTCCTTGGCTTGTAGAAACAGCATCTCAATCCCTGCCTCTGTCTTCACATGGTGTTCTCCATATGTGCGTGTCTCTGTGTCCAAATTTTTCCTTTTTATAAGGACACTACTCATACTGTGTTAGGGCCCACCCTGATGACCTCATCTTAATTAATTACATCTGCAACAATCCTATTTCCAAACAAGGTCACATTCTGAAGTACTGGGGGTTAGGATTCTAATATATGAATTTGGCAGGGGACACAATTCAATCCATAACATCCTTCCTCTGCTTCTCTTTTAAAGGACTGTTGAATATTCCACAAAGGATTCATTGCACCTGGTTGGAGCTAGTGTGATATTTCTCTCTCCCATGGCAACGTGCCCTGGAGTATTAGATTGTGTTGCTTCTCTTTTAAAGGACTGTTGAATATTCCACAAAGGATTCATTGCACCTGGTTGGAGCTGGTGTGATATTTCTCTCTCCCATGGCAACGTGCCCTGGAGTATTAGATTGTGTAGCCCTCAAACCTTCACTTCCATTACAGTTGAACTCTAATCTATTTTCCCATTTTACTCTTTTCTTCCCAGAAGCCATTTTTACTGCTCCTCTGTAGGGAAAGAGGTGCCCTTCAGTGTTCTCCTCTCCGGATTTGGAAGGATTGGGAAGAATTTTAAGTTTGATGACATACCAGTACTGGAGGTTGAAGGGCACAGGGAAGAGCTACAACTTTGAACCATTTTGTTCAGTTCCAGAATGTTTTGTTTCTTTCCTTGATTGCCAGTTTTAAAGTTTTTGGCTTTAAATTATGCCCTTTTCCTTGTTTGAGTGATACTGATGAAAATTGGGGGGCTGTGTTTCTAAAACCACGTTTTGCTAAATATTAGATATTGGGGAGAGAACTTTTGAAGAGAGTTTCAATCTGCCATCTTAATCCAGATGTCAACTAAGTACGTATTTCTTTATCAGTGTCAAAACTGAAAGAGTCCCTAATGACTCCCATTGTGAGAGAGAGAAATATAGCACACTTCTATTTCTCCTGTTTCTTTCTATTCTTTCAGGTTTCCCACACCCCTGTTTTTGCTGAGAAGATCTAAAATTGATGTTTACATTTTCCACTTTTTATTAAGAATTGTTTCTAATATTTAAATTACATAATTTTAGCAATCATTTATTATTTAACTGTATTTTATTGACCTTATAGCTTACTGTCATTCCTTTGCTATCATATCTTAGATTTCTAGCATTTTGATTCCCTTCTCAATTGGTGGGAATATTTCTACAAGTAATTTTTTCAGGAAAGGTACATGGGTGGCAAACTTCTGGATCCTTGTATGGCTGAGAATTTCTTTCTGTGGTTGTAGCATATGCTCAACAGCATAAATAAGTGAAGGTCCCTGGGTTACAACCTCTTCCCTCTTATAACCCTTAGATATTGCTCCGGGGCATCTGTCATTAAATGCTGTCATTTACTCTGAGGGCCACCAGGCTCTTTATTCTTTATTTCCAGGGATATCTAAGAAGGAACTCTTCATTAATTTTGCCTGATTCCCTTTTCCCATATAATTAGGAATTATAAGACTTTATAATTCAACTCTTTCTTCAACTCAGAAACGTTTTCTTCTATTATTTCTATATTGATCGCCTCTCCTGCTGGAATTCCTATTATGTGGATTTATTTCTTGTAGTGTCTAAACTCCAGTTTATTATCTCTACTATGTGGTTAAATTCAACATCTTTTCCATCTCCAGTAGTTTTTTACTTTCACATATTCATTTCCACCACTGTTGGCTCCTGTTATATTGATGCAGTATCATCCTGAATTTCATTGATGGTTTAAGTATTCTCCTGTTTCTTGCCGTCATCCTGTATTTACTGGATATATTTCTTCAATTCAATCCAACTCTTTTGCGTAGTTGCATTATTTAATTTGTTACATGATTTTTCTCCATTCCTCCATCCTCACCAAGGAAGGCCTATGTGCCACCAGTTTGAGGAAGGTCTGGCAGAGAGTAGGTCCCTGACACATTTCACAGGTTTTGATTGCTCCTTTAAAGGAGACAGGAAAGTTTAAGGTTACTATATTTCTACCTTTTCTGGTTCTCACTTATGGGCAGGAAGGCTGCCTGGTGGCCAGCAGTTTCCCTGCCCAGCCTTTACTTAATTGCCCTGGGATCCTGCCTTGGGGGACTCTACACCCAGAGACTCTCTTGACAGCTTTGACAGCCCCCTGGCTCTGGAGTCCTCACCACCACAACCAGGATTTAGGGTCAGCCTCAAGGTCCCTTCTTACGCTCTAGATGGATTTTTCCTTTATAGGAAGTTAACGGTGGTCTGGTCAGCCCTTTCTGCAAATCAGTTACACTCTATTGTGCAAAAATGCCTTCACATTTCTAGCATGGGAACGCTGGCCTTTTCCTGGTTTTCAACTCTAGGATACATTCTTTTCCATGGTTATATTCCTTTAGGCATTTCTGGAAGTTGGATATAGTGGTATTGTTATACCTTGTGGTTCTGATTTTCATTTCAGACCAGAAATCTATCCTGTGATGCCCATCCCAGAATTCACATCGATACTTTTGGGAAAACAGTCCCTTAACCAATCTAGTAGCTGGGCTTCTATCTACACCTGATTCCCAGAGCAAATTGTTGTTCATAGGGCTACTGGCGAGCAATCGTTTTGGGAAAACAGTCCCTTAACCAATCTAGTAGCTGGGCTTCTATCTACACCTGATTCCCAAAGCAAATGGTTGTTCATAGGGCTACTGGCAAGCAATCACAGCAAGGTCCCTGCAACAGCTTCTTCTTCCCTTTCTTCCCTCCAGAGAGCCCAGCGGGCTGTGCTCCTCCGAGAAGACGAAGGATCAGGTGTTGGGCAACTAGTACTTGATTTCGAGAAGAAGGAAGGTAATGAGCACCTGCCTTTTCCTCCCCTTCTGCCACACTCCAGAGAGGAAGGGCCCACGGTTGGCTAACCCTGGCTGCTGCATCACCATGAAGCATCTTTATCTCTGTTAGAGACTTGAGGACTGGGCCGAGAACAGGCGAATCAAGTACTCTGCACTGTGCCAAAGGGTTATGGGGGGACAGAGGAGCACAAGACAAAGTCCTGAGCTTCGGAACTCTCAGCTCCATGATGAGAAGCTAGTGCTTCCTTGTCTGTATAACTGGTTGGCCTCCCAGCCTTAGTTTCCTCATCTGTGCTAGGGGATAATAGCGTGCTGGGCTGACCATCAGGGCTCCTGTAGGATCTAGTGAGGGAAGGACATAAGGGTGCTTCATGTAGTTGACAGTATTCACAGACAACACACTCTCCAACGTGCTCAGCAAACACTGAACCCTGCCCTGCTCCGGGCCGGGTGCTGGGCACTGGGGTCATGGAGACAAACCACTCATGTCATCTTCTGGTCTAGTGGGAGATCATCCAAAGAAGAAAGTGGTGGTCAGCTGAAGGGCCTGGGGAGCTCAGAGGTTGGAGCAGTGAGGGGGTCAAGGAGGACTTTATAGATGAAGGAGAATTCATGCTGTGTCCAGGATGTTATGGAGTCGAATGAGTTTTGGTTTTGGATTCCAGTGGACATAGTTTTGAATCTTAGTTCTGCGTGACCCTGGGCAAGTCACTTCACCTCTCTGAGAGAGTCAGTTTCCTCATCTATAAAATGAGTTGATAATCTTCTTCTCAGTGTAGAGGTGAAAAGTAAATGAGATGACGTATATAAAGTGCCCAGCCTGGTAATGGGCACATAGTAAGCACTCAGTAAGTGCTGCTGTTCTACTCCCCAGATTCCTGCCAGCTGACCCCCTCAGCAGGTCCCTGCATGGGCATGTTCAAGAGGTATTTCTATAACAACACGACCATGGCCTGTGAGACCTTCCAGTACGGGGGCTGCAAGGGGAACAGCAACAACTTCGCCTCGGAGAAGGAATGCCTGCAGACCTGCCGCACTGTGGGTGAGTGCCCTCCCCCAGCTGCTGGACTTTGCATCCCCACGCCCCTGTCCTCGCATCAAACCACCTGCCAATCAAAAAGGTGGCTAAGGGGCCAGGCTGGTGGCGCACTGCTACAGTGCGCCGCTTGAGAGTGCGGTGGCGCTCCCGAGGGTTCGGATCCCACATACAGACCGGTTCCCACTCACTGGCTGAGCGAGGTGCGGGTGTGACACTGAGGGTTGCGATCCGTTGCCGGACATGAAAAAAGACAAAAAAAAAAAAAAAAAGGTGGGTAAGAAGAGGAGTCCCGGGCACTCCAGGGCAAGTCCTCTGAAGTCATAGGCATTCCACATTTGGCTATGGATGACCCTAAGCAAGTCACTTCTTTTCTGTGGGCTTCAGTTTTCCAGTCTGTAAAAGAGGGACCAGGTGTTCTAGATGAGCAGGGTCCCCTGGCTCGGCCGTCATAAAATCACTAATGCTCCTTTCCTGTCCCCACCACAGCGGCCTGCAGTCTCCCCATAGTCCCCAGTCTGTAAAAGAGGGACCAGGTGTTCTAGATGAGCAGGGTCCCCTGGCTCGGCCGTCATAAGATCACTAATGCTCCTTTCCTGTCCCCACCACAGCGGCCTGCAGTCTCCCCATAGTCCCTGGCCCCTGCCGAGGCAACTTCGAGCTCTGGGCGTTTGATACTGTCTGGAGGAAGTGCATCCCCTTCTTTTATGGGGGCTGCCAAGGCAATGGTAACCAGTTCTTCTCAGAGAAGGAGTGCAAAGAGTACTGCGGTGTCCCTGGTGATGGTAAGAGGCCCTGTGGTATGCCAGGCTGGGCTAAGGGGCTGTCAGGGTCCAGGTTGGAGAGACCAGGTAGGGGGCGGGGTTCTGCTGAGCAGCCCATCCACTCTCCAGGCCTCAGCTTCCCATCTATGAAATGGGGCTAAGTCTGGGGCCTTCACCCTGCTGGGATTGGCCATGTGGGGAGGTGCTGGCCAGGCACGGCAGAAGCTGTACAGGGCTGGCTGGGCAGATGGGCAGAGCTGGGCTCTAATTCCAGTGCTGCCACATTCAGGCTGGTCACATTGGGCAAAGTGCCAATTTGAACCTCAGTTTTCTCTCTTCTAAAATGGGACAAAGTACCTGCCTCCCGGATTTCACAGTACTTGACTTGGAGTTAGTTGTCAGCTAATGGCAGCTGCTGTGAATGACGGTAATGACACAATGATAACAGTAATAGCACTCCAGCAAGCAGCAGCCACTTGAGATTTCTATGCCTTGACTTTCCCACTGAAAAATGGCACCTAAGGTAAATCAGAAGAGGCAAAAGACCAGATTATTCTGTGGAATGCCCTTTGGGGATAAGTCATTTGGCAAGCAGAGGTGTCTAGCCCTAGGCTCAAGGTGCGTCCCCAGCCTCTGCATGTCCTCTCCACGGCCGCCCTCCCTGAGCCACTCTTTGTCCACAGAGGATGAGGAGCTGCTGCCTGTCTCCAGCTGATGGCTGGCTGGCCTGCAAGCCAGAGAGTGGCCAGTGTTCATTCCAGGGTCTTATGGCAGGCCAGGCCAAGTGACCTGAGTCCAAATAAAAACCAAATTGAAACCTCCTGAAAGTCCATGTCCTGACTGTTCTTTGTCATTCTAAGTGTAATGAGGTGGGGCAGGGGAGGGAAAGACAAAGTCAGGATGGGGACATGAGTAACCCCAGCTTTCCCCAGAAGAGAAAAATGTATATGTTGGAAACGAAGTAGAACTGGCTTCAGGACATGAAATTGGCTATGCAAATTATGAAACAAATCATGATTCTATCTACTCCACAATAGTGCAAAGTGGGTTTATTTTGTTTTGTTCTGTTTTGTTTA
Source organism: Galeopterus variegatus (assembly GCF_000696425.1). Classification (NCBI taxonomy): domain Eukaryota; kingdom Metazoa; phylum Chordata; class Mammalia; order Dermoptera; family Cynocephalidae; genus Galeopterus; species Galeopterus variegatus. The sequence continues at coordinate 231,841 of NW_007729192.1, forward strand.
GTAAAGCTAGGAAAGAAAGGAGGAAGAAACTCTAGGTACTTGTCAAACCTGGGGGAAGTTTGACAGGGGTCATCAGTGACCCAGGGTCAGAAGAAATAATTGTGCCTTGGTGTGCCCAAGAGCTGAAATAATGCCCCTGTCGTTTGCCGCACCAAACTCCGCTCCAGTGTCTTACTTTGGCTGTAGTCCATCCCCAGTACCTGCTGCTAGGAGCTGAAAACCCTTAGCTGTTTCTCCACATGGCCCTGGGGTGCCCATCCCTTGGGAGCCTCACTCTGGCCCACTGTCCTGGAAGAACAATGAATGTTCACTGGCCCTGGCACTGTATCCAGCACAACCAGCTGGGCCCTTGCCAGAGCCAGAAGCCCTCAGTCTGACCTGGCCTCCCCACTTGGGGAAGAGAGGAGATGGGCTGTCCAGAGCAGCTAGAGGACCAACCCAGCCCAAGAACGTGACTCCAGGAGCCTCCAGTTTAGACACACTGGATTTACAAACATTGGATTTGCAAGCATCTCTTGCTAACTGCATCCACCCAGAGTGCTAAATGCTGCTGCTATGGGGGGATTAAAACCCTCGTATGTGTGTCTGAAGTGGGAAGCCGACTCTGGAGCAGAAACCCAGGCAGGGCCTGTGTTCTTCTGTGGGGTGACCAGCCTACAAAGGGCGGGGGGCTAGTTCAGGCAAGGGTTCGCTCCATGCCCTAGCCCATTTGCTTAAGAGGCCTGTTAGGAAGGAAGGGAGGGACTTCCACACCTCTGTTGAGGGGATGAACCTGGAGGAGAGGATTTGGCTGTAGAAAACTTTGCAGCCTCCTTGGTCAGACACATAAAGACCCTCCCTTTGACTCCCCCAAAGCCAGAGCTTGGGGCTTCTAGGTTCCAACAGAGAGGACTGTCCTGAGGGACAGCGTTTGTGATCATGGCCAGGACTGGGCAGAAGTGGGTGGGGTCAGGAGCAGGGAAGCAGGTAACTCCCGAGGAGAAGACACAGAGGCCCTCCAGCATGGGACTCGCAAATGTCATCACCTTTGCGTCATACTTTCGTCCTACCACACCGGAGGGTGCAAGCTACAGGTGCACGGGCAGCTTCAGCCCATGCATGGGGTGTTTGGCTCACAAGGTTTTGTTTTGTTTTGCTTTTTAATAGCTTTGTATTCACCATTTAAAAACTAAGCTTCCACGTAAAAATCTGGGTTTCTCAATTCTCATGAAAAACAAAAGGAGTTCGGACAGCCCTGGGCCTGCATCCTGCTGCCAACAAACGGCCAGAGTGCGTAGTGACAGCCCCTCTGGACAGGGGTCTCATCTCGCAGTTCACTTGCCCTGCAGCTGACTACCTGGTCCCGAGGCATTTGTCTCTGAGACACTAAAACAAAACAAAACAAAACACCCCCAATGTATCCTGACTATCCCTGAGGAGTGGGATGGGGGTGAAGCCCCCTGCGACCCCGAGTCACAGGAATTCACTATGCTCATCTCAGAAGGCACCGGGAATCATTCTCGGCAAAGTGGAGACCCCTTCCCTGGCATTTCATTCAAGTCTTAAATAGTCTCACCTCAAATTTTACTCTTAAAGTTACCGGTCACATTCATTTATTTGCTACAAAATAAATGTGGCAGCTTAATAAAGAAACATCCTCTTTTTTTTCACTTTTAAAACAATTTTTTAAAGTGCAGAGGCTGGCCCTTCAGCCATGAGAGCTCCCAGGCCATGCCCTGGCCTTGTTTGACTATGATGTTCAAATGCACGGGGGAGGACTCCTTTTTGTTTTAGACTGTGCAGAAGTGCCTCGATCAAACGTCAAGCACTTGCTCAGGAGTGTCCACACAGCTCTCTTGGCAGGAAACCCATGGAAGGACGGTTTGTGGGCAGGGCTTGTGTCCTTTGGGAGGCTAGACCAGCTTTAACAACCTGCATGTGCTGGTACACGTGCGACTTGACAGGATTTTTTCAGGTCATCCAAATAACACATCCTCTTAGAATTACCCATACCTGGTTGAAGACGGTTGAAGACGAGCCTGGGGTCTGCCACTCACTCACCTTGATGGCAAGATGGCAGATTCACCTGTTCTGGCAGCAGAAGGCCTGCTTGAGGAGTTGCCACCCCTCCCGTCCTGCTCAGGCCACAGCCTGTCTTCTGGGGGTATCTCTTCTCCATCCACTTGCCTTCAGTTTGGTTCTACTAAAGAAAAGCACTGATGCCCTGATGTCTGTAATGTGTCAGGCTCTGGGCAAGTCCACCTGTCTGGCCTCCCACAGCTCAGAATGGTGGACACTGATTCTTAACTTACTCAGAGTCCTTGACGCCATCAGGAATTTGGCAAAAGCCATGAACACTCTTCCCCAGAAAACAGACAATACACACAACAGTTGTAATGTCACACACATTGCTTGGGAGGCCAAAGCTGCTGGGCAAAGGGGCACAATGGCTGCATGAATGATGGCGGGCCAGGGTGAACCTGGATGTGTGTCTTAGGCATTGGGCCTGCAGGACTCAGATTAAATCCTCCCCTTCCTCCCTGGGACAGTGCTCCATAAGCAGGCCCACAGGGGTCACAGCAACCTTGAACACATCCCTCCCTCATTTATTACACACTGGCTGAGCCAGTCTGGTGCTGAAGATGAGAAATGAGCTCACAGATAAGGATTCGACACCCTGACCTCACACAGGTCCCCCTTGGGGTGGACTTGAGCTGTCACCCCAGGTGCCCTGCCTCTGGTCCATCACCACTCACTCACCCACGCCCCTGCCAACTGGACGGTGTGGCCCAACCCCAACCCCAAGAAAACACACCACACACTGCATTCTCCTAAAGGTCGTTTTATTGTAAAACCATAAATACAACACTGACATGAAATCATTTAAGCAACTGATCCTCTCTAACCGTTAAAAGGATGTCTTTTTGCCTTGGCATCAACCGACTAGGAAATAATGTTGAAAGAATTCAGGGGGTGGGGGAGGTACTGAATCCTGGACTGGGGCTTTTGGCGACTTTAAGGAACCAAGTGGAACTTTCCTCTTCTCCCTGGGAATGTTCCACTTTGGGACAAGAACAGACAGGTAAAAACAGCAACATTTAAACAGCTCAGTTTTAAATTTTATTATTTTGTAAAAATCTTTTTATTTTTTTTCCTGTTCCTTTCCTCCATTTGACATCAGTAAAAGTTTTGAACATCATGAAACCGATTTGGCTGTAAATGGAGAAACGGTACCAAAACAAAGTGAAACAAAAAACTCAAAGGACAAACAGAAAACTCTAAATAAACCCTCAAGTTTGGTCTTGGGGGTTTACATTTCACAAAAAGAACTGTCAACTCAACCCCCATGCATTGTGACTCCTTGGAGAGCTGTTGGATCCACACCAACGATACAGGAGACCGCAAACAACGTTTTTTGTTAATTAACACAGCAAGTGTGACACTAGGTAACTTTTTTTTTTTTTTAATACAGTACATGGTACACAGGGTCCCCAAGATAGCCCTGCATAAACCCCTCGTGAAGACTTGAGCCAAGCACTGGCTGTTTATAAAAATATTGTGTTGCTACAAAAGTATAAATTAATGCTACCGGTATTAAGAAATATTAAACACATAAAACTTATAAGGATTAAGAAAAATATTCATTAATACCTGTTCCCAGAAAACCCTTAATAGGGGAAACTGGGAGGGAAACACAAGAGGGAAAACACTGTATCATTGGTTCACCATAACTGGCCTAGCAAACATTAGCCACAGTGAAGGGAGAGGGGCAGCTTCCTTCCCAGTCCTCCCACTGGCCCAGCTGGAGATGGGGGGATAGGGCAGGGCTGGGTCAGGAGCTTCCCCATCTACTGTCTCCAGGAGACAGCCTGAGCCTGACTTAGTCTCTTAGTTTTGTGACACCATCGGCCTTTCTAGGAGCCCTCCTTCAGATACATCCCAGAGACAGAGGCACTGCCACCGTTCCCAAGGCAAGGGCAAAGCAACGAACTTGGCACAGCGCATTGGAGCAGGAGGATGCTGCGTGTTGTGCCCCATGTACCTCTTCTTCAAGCACATCTGTCATGATCACAAGATCTGGGTAGTGTCCCCTACTGGGCCACCTCACAGAGCCTCCCTTCTCCATCCACATCCCAGCTTCATTTCAGGTGACCCTGTGGACCTGCAGAGAGTATGTGTTGTCCCTGACATCTCTCCAGGTACCCTCTCCGAGTCTAGCTCAAGTCCAGGGAAGCAGGTGGCCTTGCTCAAGAAGAGGGAACTTGTAAAGGCAGAGGTTTGGCATCACAGTGGAAAACATGCCTTGCAGATTTTTCTCTGGTGTTTCTTCAAAGTGCAGGAGATAAAGAGCCAAAGTGAAAGAGGACTTTATTTTGATACATACCTGGTATCAAAAACAAATTCCTTCCTAGAAGCTTGGAGACCCATAACTTCTCGTCCGTGTCACTGGACTGCCCCTCTCTCTTCACCAGGAAACCTTGGTGCCCCTTCCCCAGCCAAGAGCCAATCCCCAAATGCCAAGCATGAAGTTGTCAGGTGGGATGGTGGCGAAGCTTCCTCACTCGTGATACAGCAGGTGGCTTTCTGTGCTGTGAGCCCCCAGAGGTGAAACATGGACAGTTTTGCTCAGGTGGTACCTGTTTTGGTTCCTGGTTTCTAAATACGATCAGAGGGAAGCCTGGCTGGTAGACCCAGGCATCAGGAAAGTGAGAACTGTGCCAGGAACAAGTGCATCTGCCCAGGACCGGGATGGCACCTTTGCTCTTGGTGGGCCTGAGACCTCTTGGGCTATTTCAAATCCGAGGGACCACCCACAATGCTGCAGTCCTTGGTTTGGGCCTTGTTGGTGAAGCAAACTGACCTCAGATGAGGATGAAAAACCTGATGACTGGAGATGTGTTTTCTCCACCTCCTCTGTTGGGTCCATGATGTCAAAACAAAGGCCATTTCTGTCCTGGGCATCACATGGCTTGACGTGAGTTGTATCCAAGTCAGCAGGTAACCACCTTGAGCTGCCGAGAACATGATAGAAATGGCCCAACTTCCTGGCTCCCAGCCCCTCAAAGACCTGTAATGGAAAGACCTACAATGGTCACAAAACTGGGAAGCAGAGGACAAAATCTTTCCAAAAGTCAAGGCCAGGTCAGGCACCGGGAGATGAACTAGAAGATCCTGTTTCAATCCTTTGGCTGAACTAGAATTTGGTAAGGTGGATATTGCTGGAAATCAGGGGGCCAGTGGCTGGGCCTGTGAGATCTTTGGGTATTATGAAGCTGTTTGTTGCAGCAGGATTTGCACTATGGGAATGGCCTGCGTGAGAAAGCAGACTGAGGGCACCTTAGGACAGCCTTTCCTGTTGGCGATGACAGTTTCTGGGGAACCAGAGATTGCAAGAGAGAAATGACCACCTGCCACCACCTTGTTATCAATCTGGATGAGGCAGCCCCAGGAGGCAGCTTTCTGAGCATTTAGTGGCATTCACACCAAACCTACAGAGTCCAGGCAAGGCCTAAGGATTGAACTGAGGTGGAAAGGAAGAACAGGATAGGAGGTGACAACTGATGACCAGATACCTGGAGTTTAATACGACTTACTCTAATTTCCTTTCTGGAGGAAAGACATCCCATGCTCCAAAGAGAATGCTGAGTGTGCTAAATGCACGTCTGGGCTTGGTCTCCGATGGCTTTACAAGAAAGTGAAGTGCCCACTGTCTAACTAACTGGCCCAACAGTGGGACCACCACTGACACAGCTGTGCTCCGAGCAGAGGATGGCTCAAAGCTCTGCTCTCACTGAGCACACAGAGTGGGCAGCTCCTGTCCTCCTTGTGTGGGTAAAAGCACCAGGTCATGGCCCCTTCCCCCACAGTCAAGAAAGGCTGGAGGGACCTTTCACTGTAGGCATCCCTCAGTGACCACCCACCCTGAGGCCACCTTCTGGAATGCCTCCCAAGGTCCGATTGAGAAGTCTGCTGATGTTTCCACACTCTCTAGGAAGCAACGTTAGGTTTCTGTTCGGATTTCTCCCTGTTCCTGCTCCAATGTGGATGGAGCCTCTTCTGATGGTAGAACCCCGGTTGGAAATGTTGTGCAGGGAACACCCAGAACTTCTCCAGGAGAGGAAACGGCAAGGCGGTTCCTGAGACTATGACCTGCAGGAGCGAATGTGGAAATGGCCTACTTCGATCTGTTTCAATATGTCCAGGACTCTGGAGTGGTAGAACCCCGGTTGGAAATGTTGTGCAGGGAACACCCAGAACTTCTCCAGGAGAGGAAATGGCAAGGTGGTTCCTGAGACTATGACCTGCAGGAGCGAATGTGGAAATGGCCTACTTCGATCTGTTTCAATATGTCCAGGACTCTGGAGGGGAGAGCTAGGTAAGTTCTCCTGAGGCCAAGTGTGCAGGCGTGGCCTCCAAGGACAGTCCCAAGCCTTCTTGTGTTTTTAAGCCAACGTTACTCCCCATCCTGCCATGGATGCGGGGGAGAGGGCTGCAGTACAGTGCCTTTTGTAGTCGAGGTATCTTGCAGTTGAGTAATGCTTTATTATTGGGGAGGGGTGGTGTCAACTTAGCCAACCCCGGGATGACAGAAGGTGCCTTCACAAACAGCCACTAACGATGGTGTCAGCATCAGCCTGAAGTCCTTGGAGCAACTGTCCCTAACCCACAGCCATGGTCACCGGGAGGATTGGGACCACCAACACTTTATCACTGAGGGGGGAGCGGTGAGCGTTGACCCTGACGGGACCACCCCTCATGAAGAGAATGGGCTGTGATCCTCTTGGCATTTGGGCTGCACGTGTAGAACCTAAACTGGGAAAAGCCTGGAGGCATCTTTCACAGCATCAAGTCAAATGTGGCTGAGTGCCACTCCACCCTCAGACATCAACTGCTTGGCCCACAAGGCACCACGCTCAACTGCTGTCCTGGAAGGAGGTCTGAGGTGTGTGGGGGGACCCCCGAGGGCTGCGGGCAGTGAAACCACCAGAACCTGGGTCCTGGAAAGGGAGGGTCTGAGGTGTGGCGACATGAATATGGATCAACTCAGGAATCCCTGTTGAACTGAAGGGTTGGGGTGTGGCGAGTAGTGTAATGCACTCTGGGTACAGAAATCAGACATTCGCACACCAGACACAGCGACCAGGAGGGAGCTCTTCCACTTACATTCAGGAGAACTCCCCAGCCACATGGGCCTCCTATGGCTTCCACCAAACCCCGTATCTGTGCGACTCCTCCCCCACCCCGGTCTCCAAACAGCACAGCCAAGCTCTAGGTCTTGGCTGCCGAAATATATGAAAACTGGACTGTACAGGGGAGGCCGAGAAAAACCTTAGGATACTGAATACACCACTGAGATGAGCTAGTTTACAGTGTGACTTAAGGAGCAAAAAGGGCAAGTAAAAAACAAAACTCCAAAATATAAGTTATAGACATTCAGTGCCTCCCAGCAGGGTCTAAATCAAAATTGAACAAAACAAAACAAACCCTCAACAAAAAGTTAAAAAACTGCTAAAATGTTAAGGAAAAAAATTAAGGGGTGGAGACAGTATCTATACTTCTCTGAAAAATGAAGAATTTTTTTTTCTCTCTTATATTAAAAAGCAAAAAAGTCAGCTTTATATTCTTAAAGTCTCCTTTCCTGATTTGGGGAGATAGATAGGTGTGTTTCTAAGGCGGCCACCCTGGGACACCCAAGGGGTATCACGAAGGCAGCAGCTCAATGCCCTGAAGGTGAACGAGAAACAAAAGTCCAGTGCAGAAACTGTCCATCTGATGCAGTCTGGAGAATCCATGGCAGAGCAGCTGGGGGCAGGGACTGGCACAATGGGATGGGGGGTAAGGGGGAAGGAGGGAAAGGGGAGTAGGGGGTGAAGGACAGAGAGCGTCAAGTCACTTCAGATCTCAGCTGCCTGAACATTTCACAACATCAGCTTTCTACCAATCTGCACACCTGAAAATGGAGTCTTTTAAAGCCCCCTTACCAAGAAAAGGAGGTGAAACATCTCCCTCCTTCCCAATCGCTCAGCTTTCCTGACACACCCAGTTCAATGCACACGCACCCGTGAGCAGGCGTGCATACATGCACCAGGGTCGTATGTGTGTGCATGCGTGTGCAAAGCTTCTCTGGCCATGCAGATGAGCACAGAGCCCCCACATCCACGGCATGCATGTTCAGACACGCACACACGTGTGTGGGTGTGTACACACATGCACACACACACTGAAAAAAAGCACTTAAGTTCCCAGGGGGCATTTATAATGAGGTCCACAGTGTTTAGAACTTAAATTCCTTTTTTTTCGTTTGTGACAGTGTTGTGTGTGTTTTTTTTCTAATGTTCTCTTCTCTTTTTTTCTTTTTTTTTTCCTCAAAGTAAAGTCTTAAAGCATGTTGGATTTCAGAAACATGAGTTTGTTCATATCTTCTGGACTGAGCAGTCGCCTCCTTTTGATGAGAAGTGCTTGTTCACACATATTTACACACCCGCTCCGGGCCCCCACGGCTGGAACAGCTAGGAGCCAGAAGGCGAGTTTGGCGAGTTTTGTGTGCTTTTGGGTCACGCACGACCAGTACTGGAAGAGATCAGGGGTAGCCTGGAAGAGGGGCTCCTGCAGGTAATCATACACTTCATTTTTCCCCAGCCGATCGTCTTCCTGAGCTGTGGGGTTCTCACCTGTGGCAGAACGGGGCTTCTTGGCAGTGGGCTCGAAGTCGGCTTCCTCGGTCCAGGACTCCTTGACCTCGTTGATGAGCTCACAGACCTTGCCGATGATCTCCTCGTGCTGGTAGGGCGGCACAGGACGCAGTTTCTGCTGTGGGTCCAGGATCATGGCCACCTTGTGGGCTGGGTGCACTTTGAAATTCTCCTTGAGGGCCTCCAGGAAGAGATGGCACAGCTTACTGACAGTGCCTGCATCGTTGGCCTTGGCCGTGAACAGCTTCTCCAGCCTGACGTAGGTGGGGAGCACCAGCTGCAGGGTGGGCTGGCTCTCATTGCTCAGCTCGATGACTGCCTGCTTCACTGGTGTCAGGATGGCTGCCAGGTTGCTGAGCAGATGCTTGTTGAGGCTCTGGATGAGGTTCATCTTCTTGGCCCGGCTGTAGAATTCACAGATCTGTTCGTAGCGCTCATGTACCAGCAGCAGCGAGTCCGTCACCGAGTTCCAGCAGGGCGGAGGTGATGTTTCCTCCAGCGACCCAAAAGTCTCCTTGGCGAGGCCCGTGGAGCCAGCCAGGTCCTCGCACACGTTGAGCAGCTCGATGACCTCATGCATGCTGCGGGCCTGCAGTGTCCGCTTGCTCAGCACGCTCTGCACCACCGAGTTCAAGGCACAGGCTGAGCAGCGAAGGCACATGCCGGCCTTAGAAAAGGCGGACGCGCTCACCCGGCAATCTGTCACGTACACTGTCCTGATCTCCGACATCACAAACTCTGACAGCACGTTCTGCACCCAGTGGTGCACCAGGTCACCACTGTCACGAATGTCTGCGCCCTTCACGCCCAGAACGTAGCTTTTGATGTGGTTGCCCTCGGCTTGGTAGGCTGTGAGGATATAGCAGGAATCGGGGCCAACACTCTGCGAGTGGCAGGTGACACCAATGCCCAGGCAGGCGTTGCTGCCCAAGGCACAGGTCACCTTCACCTTTACCTGGTTGTACATGCGCGGCAGGTGCTTCAGAGCCAGTGTGTTGAAGTTGCCCAGGATCTCAGTGACCGAGAAGGCCCCGTAGCGGGCGCCACTGTCTACCAAGGTCTGGGCCAACTTCAGGAACTCCTTCCCGCTGACCACGCTCAGTGCACCCAGGTCAGCGCACATGACCCGCAGCAGCCGCTCTGCAATGTTTTGCCGCTCCTTCTCGGGGATCATGCTGTTGGGTGGTAAACCACTGGTCGCAGCTGGCCAGAGACACAAAGAGAGATGTGATTAATTCCAGCATTCAAGGCTGTTTGGTCTGGCAGCAGCGAAATACTCTAAGAATCCAGTATTAGGAATGACAAATAGATTCCATCTTGCACACAAATTGGTGGTGTTGGCTGCTTTTATCCAGAGACACAAAGAGAGATGTGATTAATTCCAGCATTCAAGGCTGTTTGGTCTGGCAGCAGTGAAATACTGTAAGAATCCAGTATTAGGAATGACAAATAGATTCCATCTTGCACACAAATTGGTGGTGTTGGCTGCTTTTATTGTATGATGGGATCACAGTAATAACTTTCTATGATTGATATGTAACGGCTGCCATGGGCATGGAAATAGAATATAGTGGTATGTGTGTAACATACTTGCTGTATGTGTCATTCACCTAGACCTGTGACACCAACTAGCCTAACCTTCTCTATAACATACAGATCTTCAATGATTAAAATATGTGAGGCCATAGAGTCAGGAAAGAGCAGCCAACAGAAATTGTGGAGAGGTGAGTTCTAGCACTAATTGGTGATTCTGGCACTAACTCGTGCTTTCTGACTATAAAAAAATCACCTCCTCTCCCTGGTCTGACTCCTGCCCATCTTGAGTTAAGAATTCCTGCAAACAAGGTCTTACGTGTAAAAGTGCTTTGGAAACTGTTATGCCTCATCTTGCATCATCACAGGAAGCACAGGTGGTAGGAGTGGGGGCAGAGGGGAACAGCCAGAGAGGGGGCTGGCAGGACCTCCACAACCCCCCTGGCTCCAGCCCTGGTGGAGGAGACCTACTGTTGTTGGCGCTGTTCCTCTGGGCCTGAGGTTTCCACTTCTCTTCCACAACAGCAGGTGGTGATCGGGACTGGTTGGAGGTGATGTTGTTTTCATTGTCAGCTGTGGGCACAACGGGGACAGTGTGTCACCTTGAAGGGTAAGAGGACGGTTGACAGACAAGTACTAGAGTGTAGTGGGTAAAAGTACAACGTGGCCTCTGGGACTCAGGCCTGGGTTAAAATCCTGGCTCCTCCTTAGACAACTGTCTATGCTTGCAAAGCCTCTTTCCATCATCTGAAAAAATGAAGATAACCCCACAGACATTGCACAACTGCTGGAAAAACTAACAAGAGACAGTGCAGGCAAGACTGAGAGCACAGTGCCTGGTACAGAGTAAGTGCTCAGAAAATGGGAGTCACATGTCCTGAGCCTGGCTGGGGACCTCACACCTACACACAACTGCAAAGTCCTTGCTCTGAAATGGGGGGCAAGGGAGTGCCAGTTATACCCCAAGTGACCAAAAGCACCTCACACTCCCTTCTTTAAAGTGTGCTTTTTTGTCTTCTCAGTATATTTACTAGAAATTTAATTAAATGAACAAAAACAAAGCCAAAGCCCCACATGACATGAAATCCTAAATTCTCAAACCCCTCACTGTAAGATGCGGAAACAGAAGTCGAGAGAGAAGAAAGGATTTGCCCAAGATCAAACAGAAAACGGTGGCAGGGTTGGGACATAAGACCAGGTCCCTGGCTGCTGGATGCTTCCTCCATATATTTCTCTAGTTTTTGTTAATTTGCATATAAGCAATTGTATCCAGTTATAAATAACTGCCATATGCCTATTCTCCTCTATGCATTGCTACTCCTTGACCTTTTCATAGAATCACTTCTGAATAGAAATGGTCTGAGTCACGTTCCTGTCATTACAAATGCCCACACAGACTTCTATCGTACAATATACCTCACCTTGCTAACCATACTTCTCGTACAATATACCTCACCTTGCTAACCATTCTTCAAGTGCTAGGTTTCTGGTCTCTGCTGTTTCCAGTGTTGCAATTTGCTATGAACCTAGCTGCCTAATTATGATATTGTGCAAAAACAAGGGTACTTCAAAAAGTTTGTGGAAAGATTCGTATTATCTTTCGATTCTATTTTTCCACAAACTTTTTGAAGTACCCTCATACACATTTTGGTCTTTATCCCTGGTTCCTGGCACAAAGCTACTAAAATGCTTGTAATTTCCCAAGTGATTGAACTTTCATACCCCACCCCCTGACTTCTGGGAAGGGGAGGGACTACACGTTGAGTTGATCACCAATGGACAGTGTTTTAATCAATTGTGCCCATGTAATGAAGTCTCCATAAAAACCCAAAAGGATGGGGTTTGGAGAGCTTCTGGGCTGGTGAACACCAGTGGAGGTGCTGGAAGGATGGCATGCCGGAAAGGGCATAAGAGCTCTGTGCCACTTCCCATATCCCATGCCCTATACATCTCTTCCATTGGCTGTTTCTTAGTTGTATCCTTTTAATAACATAGTGGTCGTCTAGTAAGAAAATGGCTTTCCTGAGCTCTGTGAGCCATTCCAGCAAATGATCAAATCTGAAGAGGAGGTTGTGTGAACCTCGGATTTATAGCTGGCCAGTCAGATGCACAGATGACAACCTAGACTTTGGACTGGCATCTGACGTAGGGGCAGTCTTGTGGGATGGGTCCTTAACTTGAGGATCTGATGCTATCTCCAGAAAGACAGTGTCAGAATTGAGTTAAACATCTAAAAGGCTAAAAATAAAGGAACAGAACATGAACAATGTCAAGCAGTTTAATACACACACATACAAACTGAAAGTCCTAGAAAAAGGGAACGAGGCAGAAAATTTCAAAGAAACGGCTGACATTTTTTCAGATTGGATGAATACTATAAAGCTAGATTCAAAAAGCTCAATGTACCCCAAGCAGAATAAATATAAAAAAAAATCACTTATGCACAGCATCATAATCAATTGTTGAAAACCAATGAAAAGAGAAAATCTTAAAAGTAGCTGGGGAGGGGAAATTATGTACAGACAAACAAAAATAAGAACAACAACAGACTCTGCCTCAGAAATTATGCAATCCAGATGGCAATAGAATAAAGTACTAAAAAAAAAAAATTGTCAACCTAAAATTCTAAACCCAGTGATAATATCCTTCACAAAGGAAGATAAAATAAAGACTTCCAAAAAAAATCAGACCAGCTTTATAAAAATACTAACGGAAGTTCTTCAGGTCTAAGAAAAAAATGACATCAAATATGAATCTGGATCTACAAAAAGAAATGAAGGGTGCTGGAAACTACACCTGTGGGTAAATTTTTAAAATGTTTCTCCTTATTTTTAACCTCTGTAAAAGATACTCAGTGGAAAATAATAACAATGAATTACAGCAACTGTATAGAAAAGTAAACTGGGGCCGGCCCAGTGGCGCACTGCTACAGGGTTCGGACCCCACATACAGACCGGCTGCTCACTGGCTGAGCGAGGTGCGGGAGCAACACGGAGGGTTGCGATCCCGTTGCCGGTCCTGGTCCGGTACGGGCGCGACACTGAGGGTTGCAATCCATTGCCAGTCACGAAAAAAGACAAAAAGGAAAAAAAGAAAAGTAAACTGTATGACAACAACAGCACAAAGGCCAGGATGGTGAAATAGAAGACACTGTTGAAAGGTTCTCACGCAATATGAAAAGTAGGCTAATATTATTTGAGGGTGGACCATGATAAATTAAAAATATATAGTTTAAAACCCAAATAAACCATAAAAAAACCCCTAATCAACTGTGGAGATAAAAATGAAATCATAAAAAATTTTCAATCAAAACCCAAGGAACAAAGAACAAAAGAGATGAACAGCAAACAAATAGAAAGATGTCAGATTTACATACAACAATACTGCAATTACATAAATGCAAATGGTCTCAACATTCCAAAGAAAACTCAGACATTCTCATACTTAATAAAAAACAAGACTTGATAATACACTATCTATAAGAAGCCTATTTAAAGATAAAGGCAAAGACAGATTAGAAGTAAAAGGCTGAATAAAGATATATCATGTGAGGAGTAATTTTTTTTTAAAAGCTGGGGCTCACTCCCAAGATGATGGCCCTACTGGGATCCATCCTGAGCTCTATGGAGAAGTCACTCAGCCATAGTTACCTGGAAACTTGGTGCAAAGCCCGAGAGCAGACTGCACGTCAGAAGGAAACTACAGTGCAGGAGAAACAACAGAAAGTGGAGTTTCAGAAAAGGATGGAGAAAGAACGTTAAATTTCATCCAAGGCAGTGGACAGATCAAGTAAACATTTTAGCAGATGAACAAGACAGTGAGGAGCAAACTACACAACAGGATGGAAGGAGCTGGCCTGACCTCCTTCCTTCTGCTTTGGGGAAGAACATAAATGTTGCTATGTCATGATCTTCAGAAAGGAGTTTGCACCCTCAGGTGAAGAGCTCAACACCTACCATCGTGGAGATGAGAGGGACCTCCAGAAGGCTGAAGGGAAATGGAAGCTGAAGGAGCTGGCCCAGCGGTAGGATGTAGCCCAGCAGGGACTGTGGTGGTAAGCCCACCAGCGACTACAAGGACAAGTACAGCCACCTTTTCAGCAAGGGAGCAGTCAAGGATGTGGCCCACATGCTACAGCCCAACAATATGTATGGTTGTGTGGCAGTGGCCAACAAGAAGGACACAAGCTCTTTTATGCAAATGCAAAAGACGCAGAATAGTCAAAACAATCTTGAAAAAGAACAAAGTTGGAGGACTGACACTTCCTGATTTTGAAACTACTACAAAGCTATAGTAATAAAGACAGTATGGTACTGGCTCAAGTACAGATACACAGGTCAATGAAAGAAAATTGAGAATACAGAAATAAATACTCACATTTACGGTCAACCGATTTCTGACAAGGGAACCAGGACAATTCAATGAGGGAAAGAACAGTCTTCAACAAATGGTGCTCGGACAACTGGACACCCACATGTAAAAAAGTGAAGTTGGATTCCTACCTCACACCAGATACAAAAATTAACTCAAAATGGAATATACACCTAAATGCAAGAGCTAAAACTATAAAACTCTTATAAGAAAATATAGGAGTTAAGTCTTTGTGATATTGAGCTAGCAGTGGTTTCTTAGACATAACACCAAAAGTATAAATGATGAAAGAAAAATTAGATAAGTGAGCTTCATCAAAATTAAAAACTTTTGGGCCGGCCCGGTGGCGCACTGGATAGTGCGCCGCTTGGGAAGCGCGGCGGCGCTCCCGCCCGAGGGTTCGGACCCCACATACAGACCGGTTCCCGCTCACTGGCTGAGCGAGGCGCGGGAGCAGCGCCGAGGGTTGCGGTCCCGTTGCTGGTCCCGGTCCGGTACGGGGGCGACACTGAGGGTTGCGATCCGTTGCCGGACACGGAAAAAGACAAAAAAAAAAAAATTAAAAACTTTTATACTTCAAAAAACAGCGAAAAGAAAGTGATAAGACAACCCACAGAATGGGAAAAAAATATTTGCAAATCATATATCTACAAGGGTCTTATATCTAGAATATACAAAGAACTTTTACAACTCAATAATAAAAAGATAAAAAAATAAAAATAAAAAATGGGCAAAGGATCTGAATAGACATTTTTCCAAAGAAGATGTACAAATGGCCAATAAGTACATAAAAAGATGCTTGACATCATTAATAATCAGAGAAATGCAAATCAAAACTACAATGAGATACCATTTCACATGTACTAAAATGGCCATAACCAAAATGTAAGATGATAAAAAATGTTGGCAAAGATGATGGAGAAATCAGAATCCTCATAAGTTGTTGGTGGGAATATAAAAATGGCACAGCCACTTTAGGAAACAATCTGTCAGTTCCCCAAGTGATTCAACATAGAGTTACCAGATGACCCAGCATCGCCACTCCTAGTTACATACCCAAGAGAGTTAAAGACATGTCCACACAAGGACTTGTACATGAATGTTCACAGAAGCTTTATTCTTAATAGCCCCAAACTGGAGATCCAAATGTCCAATTGGTAAATGGATAAACAAACTGTGATATATGTAAACAAAGGAACACTAGCCAGCAATATAAAAGAATTACTGATAACAGAACATGGATGAATATCAAAAGTACACTAAGAGAAATAAGTGAGACATAAAAGACTAAATACTGCATAACTCCACATATATAAAATTCCAGTACAGGCAAAACTATAGTGAAGGAAAGAAGACAGAGGTTGCCAGGAGTTGGTGAAAGGGATTGGTTGCAAAGGGGCATTAGGGAATGTTTCAGGTTAATGGTTATGTTACATATGTTGATTGTGATGGTAGTTAAATAACTATACATTTGTCAAAACCCATCAAACTGTACTCTTAAAACTGGTACATTTTATTTATGTAAATTGTCTTAATAATCTGATGGGCAACACTGAGGGTTGCAATCCGTTGCCGGACACGGAAAAAGACAAAAAAAAAAAAATTAAAAACTTTTATACTTCAAAAAACAGCAAAAAGAAAGTGATAAGACAACCCACAGAATGGGAAAAAAATATTTGCAAATCATATATCTACAAGGGTCTTATATCTAGAATATACAAAGAACTTTTACAACTCAATAATAAAAAGATAAAAAAAAAAAAAATGGGCAAAGGATCTGAATAGACATTTTTCCAAAGAAGATGTACAAATGGCCAATAAGTACATTAAAAGATGCTTGACATCATTAATAATCAGAGAAATGCAAATCAAAACTACAATGAGATACCATTTCACATGTACTAAAATGGCCATAACCAAAATGTAAGATGATAAAAAATGTTGGCAAAGATGATGGAGAAATCAGAATCCTCATAAGTTGTTGGTGGGAATATAAAAATGGCACAGCCACTTTAGGAAACAATCTGTCAGTTCCCCAAGTGATTCAACATAGAGTTACCAGATGACCCAGCATCGCCACTCCTAGTTACATACCCAAGAGAGTTAAAGACATGTCCACACAAGGGCTTGTACATGAATGTTCACAGAAGCTTTATTCTTAATAGCCCCAAACTGGAGATCCAAATGTCCAATTAGTAAATGGATAAACAAACTGTGATATATGTAAACAAAGGAACACTAGCCAGCAATATAAAAGAATTACTGATAACACAGAACATGGATGAATATCAAAAGTACACTAAGAGAAATAAGTGAGACATAAAAGACTAAATACTGCATAACTCCACATATATAAAATTCCAGTACAGGCAAAACTATAGTGAAGGAAAGAAGACAGAGGTTGCCAGGAGTTGGTGAAAGGGATTGGTTGCAAAGGGGCATTAGGGAATGTTTCAGGTTAATGGTTATGTTACATATGTTGATTGTGATGGTAGTTAAATAACTATACATTTGTCAAAACCCATCAAACTGTACTCTTAAAACTGGTACATTTTATTTATGTAAATTGTCTTAATAATCTGATTTTAATATAGACTGTAAAGAAACCCATTAAATTGGTAGCAATGATTAGCTTTGAATAGTGAGATTATGACTGATTCTTCATTTTCTAACTTTTCTGCATTTTTCCAGTACAGAGAATGCATTTCCTTTACCAGACAGACATTACATTTACAAAGGGGAAACAAATTTTACAATGAAAAGCAGCCTTACTGTGGACTTTATCCACCAGAATACAGAGATCTGAAAGCCCTTGCTCATTGTGAACCCAACTCTGTCATGGCTGTGGGGTGTGACACTGAGTTAGTCACTTCAACTTTCTGGGCATCAGTTTCTCCTCCCCCATCCAAAATGCTGGGGCTGGATAAGTTGCAGAGTAATTCTCTTACTCTCTGCCCTTCCACAATACTTGGAATTGTGATTATTCAACCTAGCATTAGACAACCATGTCTAGTATTGGTTGATTTAGACATTCGTTTTCTCCGTACCCACAGATCCTGCTCTTGATACAAGTGAGATACTCAGTAAAAGCTCTGTGAAAAGGTGATTCATAGATTGAGATGAAAATAAGGCTTACTTCATGTGGCTATCCCTGTGTGCCCTCACACACACACACACACACACACACACTCTCTCTCTCTCTCTCTCTCTCTCTCTCTCTCTCTCCAAAAAATTCGTGGAAAAGAAGAATTAGAAGATAACACAAATCTTTCCATGAGCTTTGTGAAGTACCCTTGTACATCTAAAGGGCTGGATACAAAGCTAGAGTAAAGGCTGTTTCCCAGAGAGACCACCGCAGGGAGGAGAAAGCAGGTATTTTGGACAGGAGGCGGAGGAAGATGCACCTGCTGCTATTGGGTCTTAGAACGCACCACAGCCCTCAATACTTTACATGTCATCTCTGGCACCCTCACCCAATGCTGTGGAGAATATTGATAAACCCACTTCACAATGAAGCCCAGAGGGGCGAAGTGGCTCAAAGGGATTAGAACCAGGTGTGTACACCACCTAAACCCTAACACCGAGAGCTGCCAATTTGTTTGCCACCTGGAAAGTCCCCACGCCCCTCCGAGCTGCAGCCCTTCTGACTATACTTTAAGAAGGGGCCTGGAAGGGGTGATCTCTGAGGGAGTCATCTCCACTGATCTTCAGGAAGGTCCACCTGCGGCTGCACAGGGTGGAGATTGCACGTACAGGATCTGGAGTTCACTTGCAAGGTTAGGCTATACTTTAAGAAGGGGCCTGGAAGGGGTGATCTCTGAGGGAGTCATCTCCACTGATCTTCCAGGAAGGTCCACCTGCGGCTGCACAGGGTGGAGATTGCACGTACAGGATCTGGAGTTCACTTGCAAGGTTAGAATCTTGGTCTGCCACTCTGATTGCATAGCCTTGGGCAAGATACTTAACCACCTGTGCCTCAGTTTCCTCTTCTGTAAAGTGGAGCTAATACGAGCGCTTAACTCACAGGGTTGTTCTGAAGATTAAATCAGTGATTACATGGTAAAACTCTGAGAACAAGGCCTGGCACCAAGTAAAACTAGCTAACACCAAAGGATGTTAGGTAGTTTTTAAGAGCTATGCAACTTTGGGCCGATGATTATGTTCTCCGAGCCTCAGTTTCTTCATCTGTATGATGAGGATGAAAATGTCAACTACCTAATAGGTTCATTCAGGAAGATGTGATGAAATAACCTATGTAAAGCTCAAAGACACACAGTAAGAACTCACTAAATGTTAGCCATCTTTAGTATTATTAACACCTAAGCACACTCCTGAACTGTCACCAGGGCAAGATAGATTTTCCTTCAGCACAGAAAAGGAAGTTTATCAGTGCAAATTACCCTGTGCCATTCAGCAGTCTCTTAATGAGATTGGTGTGATTCGAGGCTGATCCTCCTTATCAGCGGCACTGTGAACTGTGCAGCTCATGACGCTTAATTTCTCTCTATGGAGCCAATCCTTTAATCCCAATTCAGCCTGGCTGGGATTCAGCCTGGCTTTGCACTGGATTGCCAGTGAGGTATTCTTTGGCAGCACTGGACCAGAACAAAGCAGCCCACAGCTCCTCCCGGAAAACAAGTCAAGGTGCTTGGGAGAGGTGGGGCTGACTCAAGGCTCGCGTCCATTTGCATTTTAATAGCCTCGTCCTCCAGCTGCCCAGGGATGGGAAAGCTTCAGCACCCAGACTCTTCCCTAATTACTGCTCGGCTTCCAGAAGCTAGCAGGGGGCAGGTGGAGTGCCAGGCTGTGGGAGTCTCCAGACTAAGCAGGCTTCCAACTGCTGTCACTAGTATTGGGCTCCTGGTTCCCCACGGTTTGAGTCTAAATGCCTTGAGCTGGCATTCCAGGCCTTCCCTGGTAAGGAATGTTGATGGCAAAGACCTGCGGGATGCACTTGTCACAGAAGCTTGGTGTGAGGATGGCAGCTGGAGATTTGGGGTTCACGTGCCCTTATTTCAGAGATAAAGACAGCTTCCTGCCTGAGGCCACACAGCACCAAGGCACACCAGTTAGAGCAGGACTGGAACTCAAGTGTCTTGGCTGCTACTCCAGAGCTCTGTCCTGATTTTAAAGAAGTCATTAGAAATAAATAACAGACTGCCCCCCGCAAAGATCATGTGAATTAGTGACTGCTGTACAGCACACACCCAATGAATATATACGCTGAAAGAGTGAGTGAATGAATGAATGAGTGAATGAATGGAGGGCAGGCTAACAGAACAGTGCCCAGCCTAAAAGAGATTCTAGTCCTGTAATGCTCTGCCCTAGTTGGGCCAGACCTGGAGTATACGAAAGATTTGTGAGCCTGAGAGGAATACAAATAATAATACTAAAAACAACAACCGTAGAAATAACAGCAGCTACCAATTACTGAACCACCCTTATGTGTCAGGCACTTTCCACACATCATTTCTATACCTCTAGAGAATTACACTGAGGGAGCGGGTGGAGGGACAGCTAGCTGCTTCCCCCAGATTCCTGTTTACCTTTGCAGTGTCCACCTGTCCCCAGGCAGTGGCTCTGGAAGGTGAGAGGGGAGAAGAGCTGCATCCCCCATGGGCCGCTGGGCCCCTTACCTGCGTGGGACTGCATGTGCTCCAACAGGTTGTTGTAGAACTGGAACTGGATCCCACAGGCGCCACAGGTGTAGGGTTCTGTGGGGAGAGAGGGGGACGCCGTGTGAGGGGCAGAAGAAACCCGGACGCCTTTCTGCTGGGCTGCAGGCAGCTTTGAAAGTGGGAACCCAAACACGCACTGGGTCTCTGTACACACGTGGGGTTCTGGGTCTAGCCTGACTCCCCTGTCACTAAACCAGTAAGGGAAAGACTGGGGGGAGGAAGGAGCGACGGTGAGAGGTAGACATGTGGATAGAGACTGCCTGATTCAATCGAGCAGATATTTATTGAGTGCTTACTGTGTGCCAGGCGCTGTGCTGGGCACCTGGGATGGGCACGGGGGGAGAACATCAGTGGACCAAGAGCTCTTTTAGGCCAGAGGCCATGCCTCAGCTGCTCCCCGCCAGCTCCCCACCTGTGCAGCCACACAGAGGTCACTGTTTGCCGAGTGAACAAATGAATGAATGTATGCACGAACCAAAAACAAGAACAACGAAAGCACAGCAAAGGGAGGGGAAAAGAAGAGAAAAGGGTAAGAAGTGGAGAAAGCCAAAGAAAAGCAAGAGGATTCGGGCATAAGATGGTGAAAGGGAAGACGGAGGGAGGAAGGATGAAAGCTGGCGCAGAGGAGTAGGACCGAGGGTACGAATGGCCTTTCCCTTCAGCTCTGTGTTCCCAGCACTCACGTCAGTGCCCGGCAGAGAGGGGGGAGGAGAGGAAGGAAGAAGGGAAAGGAAGCGGGTGGAAAGAACAAGGAAGAGAGAGGGAAGAGGCTGAGATGGCACTCTGAAGAGGGGTCCTGAGGCTGCCCCATGACCAGGAATGGGAAGGCCTGTGTTCCTGCCAGGGTCCAAACTCCCCCACCCACCTGGGGCTGGGCCCTCCGTCTGCTCTGCCAGCTGCTGGTCTGCCCGAGAGGGACGAGAGCCTGTGGCCGGCTGACTTCATTCCCTGCCCTGCCTTGCCCTCTCCAGCCCCCCGCCGGGCCCTCACTTACTCTGCAGGAGAGGGAAAGGATTGGAAATCAGGGGACTTGCAGTTTCTGCAAAAGAGAAACAGTTTAGCTAAGTCTCTTCCAGTTCTGCAGTTCTGTGATGATCATTATTTCTATTCTTAATAACCAGCGAGCCAGATAGGGCTCTCGGAGGAGAGGGAGCATCTGAGAGCCAGGCTCACAGTCAGGGGGCTGGGGGGCCAGGGGGAGGCCTGACACAAAGGCCACTCCCTTTAGAAAATCTGGGTTTCCTGTGGGTGCTGGGGCCACTGGTCAGGGCGATAAGGCAGGACCATCCTTCTAGGACACCCTCAACTCTGAAAGAGCCAGGCCACGTGAGGAGCAATGAGAAAATGTCCTTGTGTGGCCACTGCCTACTGCAGGACAGGGAGCTGGAAGACTTCTAGGACACCCTCAACTCTGAAAGAGCCAGGCCACGTGAGGAGCAATGAGAAAATGTCCCTGTGTGGCCACTGCCTACTGCAGGACAGGGAGCTGGAAGCTGCTTCCAGGCTCTGGCACCAGAATGGGAATGTTTGGTACCAAACACCAGAGCAGCCACAGAGAGGAGCTGTGCATGGAGGGCTTCTGCTTGCTGGCATTTCCCCCACCTCCTGGCACTGCAGAGGCACGGCTGGCGACTCACACACAACGGGAAGCAAAGCGGGGCCACGTGGACCAAATGGGGAATCCTGGCTCCACCGCTTACAGCCTGGGGGACTAGGGGCAACAATCAACCTCTCCTGAGCCTCAGTTTCCTCATCCGAAAAGTGG
>NW_007729193.1:0-1254 GCF_000696425.1 Galeopterus variegatus
TCAGTCCAGGTAAAGGCAAATATGTCCTGGGAGGCAGGGTCCAGGGGGATGGAAAAGAATGTATCTTTTAAGTCTAGGACTGAATAATGAGTTGTAGAAGCCAGAATCTGGGATAAAAGAATATAGGGATTGGGCGTTAAAGGATAGATAGGAACAACAGCGGCATTAATTAAGTGGAGGTCTTGGACTAGTCGGTAAGACCCGTTTGTTTTTTGTTTTGTTTTGTTTTGTTTTGTCCTTTTTGAGACCGGCAGCACCATGCTCAGCCAGTGAGCGCTGTGAGCGTACCGGTCATCCCTATATAGGATCCAAACCCGCGACGGGAGCGCTGCTGGTCCCAGCGCCGCACTCTCCCGAGTGTGCCACGGGCTCGGCCCGACCCATTTGGTTTTTTTACTGCCAGCATGGGGGTGTTGAATGGTGAGTGGATAGGGCGGAGGCATTTCTCTTTTAGGAGATCTTCAACAACGGGTTGGAGTCCGCGAAGTGCTGTGGTGCTGAGGGGGTACTGAGACTGATGTATATATTTGGAGGGATCTTCTAGCCGAATTGTAATAGGTGTACAGTGTGCGGAGGAGGGTTTAGTGGTGTCCCATACAACAGGGTTTACAGGGTATGATAAAGAAGGGTATGTTTCCTGGTCGCCTTCGGGGAGGAGTGCTAATAGGAAAGGGGTTATAGGAGACGGGGGAAATATGGAAATGGAAACATGTAGCCGAGCAAGAATGTCTCGACCCCATAGGGGAATGGGGCATTGAGGCATGACCAGAAATGAGTGGGAAAAAGGAGAAGGAACGCCTTCAATATGGCAAGTTAGTGGAGGCGTTTTGCGGGGGTATATATGTTTTCCTCCTATCCCGACTATAGGAGAGAGGTCAAGTGTGGTTGGGCCCCGAAACTCCTTTAAGACCGAGAAAGTGGCTCCTGTGTCCAGGAGGAAAGAGACGGGTCAGCCATCCACAACAATAGTTACCCCGGGCTCGCTTTTTGTGATGGTCATGGTTGGGAAGGAGCCAAGGCCCCGTCAGTCCTCTTCCTCTTCAGCCAGTCCCACCAGAGGTGCTTGAGGTATCCGGGATGGCTGGGGCTTGTTAGGCCAGTCTCCCCTTCGGGTGAGTGGACAGTCGGAGCCCCAGTGTCCCATTGTTTTACATTTAGGGCACGGCTTGGTGGTTGTCCTGGGTGAGGGGCAGTCCCGCGACCAATGACCCTCTTTGCCGCACTTAAAGCAAGCTCCAGGGGGAGTCTTGGAGG
>NW_007729193.1:2037-3012 GCF_000696425.1 Galeopterus variegatus
ACCCCCTCAGCACCAGCTACTTTGCAGAGAGGAGCCATGGTAGAGGAAGGGAGGAGTCCCCGGGAACGAGTTACAGGGGGGCTAAAGAAGGCGCCAGGGCAGGTGAAATGGGAGTCAGCAGGGAATAAGATGGCGGCAAGGTGGGGCTAGGAAATGGCGGGATAAAAGATGGTGGCGGAGGAAATGATGGGGCGAGAAAAGATGGCGGCGAAGCTGCTTGTGGGGGTTGAAGGACAGGAAATGGCGGCGAGGCGGGACTTGAAGAAACAGGGGAGGAGGAGGCAGGAGGGAGAACAGGCCGACTAGGCGAAGCGGAAGATGGCGGCGGAGTTAACTGAGGGGGTTGGGGAGCAGAGGGAGTTACAGGAGGAGGAGACCTGTACGGAGGGGGTTTGTCCGCAGTGTCAAAATTATCAGAAGTAGGGGGTAGTGGAGGCGGTGAAGATGGAGCGGGTTCGGAAGCAAGGAGAACCTGGGAAGGAGAACAGGTGAGGCAGTAAGAGGGATTTTGAGCAAGTAGGCAGAAAGCCTCAATATATGGAATCTCTTTCCATTTTTTCAGGTGCTGGCAGTAATTAAAGAGATCCCGGAGAACGTTGGGATCGAGTGTGCCCTCAGGGGGCCACTTATTTTGGTTATCTAGGGGATAATAAGGCCAATCTTGTGTGCAAAATTTAGTGAGTAGTTTGGGTTTAATGTCAGGCTTGAGGGATAGGATGGTGAGGTTGTTTAAGAGACATTGTAAGGGTGAATCACCCCAGAGGGAGGAGGCGGAAGCTCCCATTCCGAAGAGGATTAGAGAGAGAGAGAGAGGGTTTAAAAGGAGGATTGGGGGCCGGCCCGGTGGCGCACTGGATAGTGCGCCGCTTGGGAAGCGCGGCGGCGCTCCCCCCCGCGGGTTCGGGTCCCACATACAAACCGGGTCCCCCCCCCCCGCCGGGCGGGGGGCGGGGGCGACACCCCGGGGGGCCAGCC
>NW_007729193.1:3846-10102 GCF_000696425.1 Galeopterus variegatus
GCATAACTTCGTATAGCATACATTATGAGGATTGGAACGAGCCCTTCGGCTGGATGAGAATGACGGGACTCAGAGGGCGTCCCTAATGAGTCGTACCGTTCCCAGGGGATGGGTTCAAGGATGAACCCAGGAAGGAAGGGGGTGTAGGTCGTCACCTAGACCCTCACTTCCTGCAGACAAAGATGCCTGGAGCCGGAAGGGACCTAGCGCTAGGGTTTTGGGCGAACAACGGAGGTCCAGGACCTGGAAGGAGGAAAGTTGGAGAGGAGTCAGAGAGAGAGAGAGAGAGGAATGGGGGCTCAGCCTCCGGAGCCGGGGGAATGTGATGAGGGTGAAGGTTTGAATAACCTACAAGCCCGACAAAAAGAAAAGGGGCTTACCTAACGGATGAGCCGGTGGTGGATGAATGATGCCAGCGCCGGAGAAAATGGACGAGGGTGGACCGTCAGTCCCAGGGGGTTGCGGAGGAGTCCGAGGAGGTCCGAGGAAGGAGTGCCCTGGCGTGGGGTGAACTCCTTCCCGGGTTTCGGCACCAATGAACGGGCGCACGGACGAAGGAAGCACGCGAGACCCGGGCTGACAGTTCATCAGAGAAGTTCCACTTTATTCAAAGACTGCGGGTATATTTATAGGGAGCTGCGTTCCGGGTTTGGATAGGGGGTGGATGGGGTGGTAGCTGATTGGAAGGGGCTGGGCAGGAAGTGAGTCCTGACCTGTGACTGGTTGAGGTTTTGGTGCCGGCGGGCTTTTACTGCGGAGAAGAACCCGGAAGGGCGCCATATTGCCAGGGAGTGCCTTCCCCCTCCCCCTCCGCTTGATTGCCCACAATATCCTTACAATGAACCTTTTTGGTCTTACCAAAATATAGATTGATTTTTATCCAGATTAAACTGTCAAAGAGAAAATTTAACAAGGCATCCTCAAGAAAACAGTGGTTTCGAGATTATTTCTGATCATCGGAGGCTTTGTTTTAGTACATTTTTACTTGCATCATCTTTCTGTATGTAACCAGTTATTGGTTGTACATTTGTATACCTTGGTAGTAAACATTATAAAAAGTCATATGCCCTCCTAGAGCTCCACTTTCATGCTTTACCATCTGATACAAGGTGATTTAAATCCTCTTACACAGACTTAGATGCTGTTGCGGTCTCTTGAAAACAGTCTGTTGGGTTGAGTGCCACTCATAAGTTTTGAAAATGAGCCTGTAATTTTAACACCAGAGCCTAAAGGCAATAATCAGCTTAGTCAAATGGATATGGTCTGCTTCTGTGTTTCTTTCACCTACTTCTTTTTCTTTTTCTTTTTTTTTGGTGACTGTATCAATTCTTTATTGCTGCTTAAAACAACACTGATTTTATAGTTTCTCAGAATTCTTGGATTGACCATTCTTACTTGACCTCACTCATTTGGCTGCATTCAACTAGTGGTCACCTGTGGACGGGGCTTAGTTGTGACATCTGGGAATGTTGGGCCTTTCTCTCTATGTGATCTTCATTTGGGTCAGTTTGGAGGCTGGGAAGTCCAAGGTCCAGGAAACACATCAATGCAGGGCATCACATGGTGGGAATGGGCTGAACAAGAGAGCCTTATTTTTCTTTTAAAAAAGAATTTGTTGTGCAAGTTCTGAGCAGACCCCTCAGTAGTTCCAGGTTTTATCCATTTGGAAATGCTAATAAATGTTAAGTTTCCACTAAATAGGATTGTGTCCCATTTAATTTTATTTTATAGTGTGTTAGAAAATCGAGTGATGTGGCCACCAGGAAAGAGATGTGCCACAGTTGTGGTTCTTCCATAGGTCAGTTGAGTCACGGGATGTAGAGGGTGACTCCTGCAGTTTTGGATCCTTTCACGCCCACTTGCGCACTAAAAAAAAAGTTAGAAGAAGGGTGTCTGGGGTCAAACAAAAGTGGATACTTTGTTTACTCAGTGGCAGTAAGAAATGCATTTGCCCTCCACCCTCTCAAGTAAAGGAAAAACAATATTTTGTTAATGACTCAGTACATTTGGGAGATAGGCACAAGATAGTGTAATTATTTGTAGGGTATATTCAAAGCCCTTTCTTTTCCTTTGAGGAAATACTGTGTAGTCAAGTATTTCAGCTTTCTTCCCGACCTTCTGGTACCCATGTCAGAGCAGAACTCTGGAACACGTGGGCCTTGATGGCACTTATGTTAGAAGTTAGGGTAGTATCTTGAAATATGACAAGATACTTCCTACCTGATTTCATTTTTTAGTTTTATTTCATTATAAATTAACAATTTATAATTGTATTTATGGGGTACAAAATGATGTTTTGATTTATGAATACATTGTGGAATGATCAAATCAAGCTGATTAATATATCTGTTATCAGGGCTGAGCCCATGGCACACTCGGGAGAGTGCGGCGCTGGGAGCGCAGCAGTGCTCCCGCCGTGGGTTCGGATCCTATATAGGGATGACCGGTGTGCTCACTGGCTGAGCACGGTGCGGCTGGTCTCAAAAAGGACCCCCCCCCCCAAAAAAAAAAAAAAAGATATTCAACATGGACTTTGAGTACCAGCCTTCTCTTTGTTTTTAGAGAGCCGAGAAATAAAAAGTCCAAGCCTCTTTGGTGTTTGGTGACATATGAGCGCCAGTAAACTTTTGGTACTGCTTTGGTAGTTGTATTTGTATTTAGATAGGATAGTAGGACCAAAATAACAAATCTGCAAATTTATTAATTGTGCTAGTTTTGGATTATCTATTACTATTTTGATAACACTGACAAAGGATCTGCTTTAATTTTACGGATACTTAAAATAGTATGCTTTAGATCTATTTTGTGTTCTTATAACATGGCTACATTTTTTTTTAGCAGTTCCTTAACATAGGCTACTAAGTTTAAAGACTGTATAGACTGTTGAAGACCAGAATACTGCATTGAGATACGGTTTAAAACTGAAATGACTGGAGTGGGAGGGTGGTTAATTCAGATAGGAATAATATTTGAAACCATCTGCTGGTAGAATTCTCTAGTTTACCTCAGCAGATTTGTTATGCTGAACTGTAATAACTTGATAAAATAAGAACCATTATCTTAGAGACAAAGTATAAAAAGGTAAGTTAGACATACATAATGCCGTTAAAGTGTATGTTAATTAATTAATTTTTTGTAGAGCATGGTGTTGATAACACCAAGGTCCAAGGTTCGATCCCTGTACAAGCCAGCTACCAAAAAAGGGGAACAGGGAAGAAAGCATTCCTCTTAGTGCTTTGACCATCATCTTCCCATTCCACCCACAACCCCACCTTCTGTCACCACCCTTCTAGAATCTCTGTGCTTCTGTGAGTTTGTTTTAGATTCCACATATAGTGAGAACATAAGATATTTGTCTTTCAGTGTCTGGCTTATTTCAGTTAGCAAAATGTTCTCCAGTTCTATCCATGTTGTTGCAAATAACAATTTCCTTCTTTTTAAAGGATGAATACTATTCCATTATGCATATATACCACATCTTCTTTATCTAGTCATCTGTTGATGGACGTTTAGGTTGGTTCCATACCTTGGCTGTTGTGAATAGTGCTGCAGTGAACATGAGAATGCAGACATCTCTTTGACAAACTGCTTTCAAATCTTTGGGAATTTGAATCTCAGAAGTGGATTGCTAGATCTGATTTCATTCTGATTGATCTCAGTTATTCCTGGTGTTTATCCACAAAGTTGGGTAAATATGATCCTCTCACTGGTATGGAAAACTTATCTTTAGATTGATTTGCCTATGTAGATAGTGCTATGCCTGGAGTTATCTTTTTCTGGGGAAACTTGATTGGCTGGCTATATTGGTTTATAAAGCAAAAGTTTTGGTCTGATCTCACCTGACCATTATTGGAAATGCAAACCCCCAATAGCTCTGCAGTTAAAAATTTAAAGGAAGCTTTCCTGTTGTCTTTAGTAGATTATTTTGACTTACTTGGCAGTTATTCATTTGATAATATCTCTCTTTATATCCCAGTGAGGTTGTCTTTGGCCTTGATACTTCTGTCACATTTGATGACACTGGAGGGACAAGAGTGGCCTGTTCTGGAATTACTGTGGGGGCCAGATGATGTCTGCCAAGAGCTGGAAAGTGATTGGTGGGACACAGATACGCTTTTTCTCTGTAACATATGAATTTAAGGCCGTTGTTCCCATTCTGGCTTGCAGGCCACCTCGATGTTGTATAAGGTAATCTCTGCACTTGTCCTATTGGTGGCTTATGAAGGCCCCTCCTCCCTTGCTTCCTTCATCATTATTATTATTATTTTATGTGTGGCAAAATGTTTTCCCGAGGATGATATTAAGACTGGTCCTGGGAAAGGTTCTGATTGGCAGTTTAAATCAATGAGAATCCTGTATTAATAATCATAAAGGATCTCTAGGAAGGGAGATTTACTTCTTGGCCTTAGAGCCTGTGTCTGTATTTGGGAGGCCCGGTTTGTGGTGCTGATAAGATGAGCACAGTTGTCCTTCAGCAGCAGCCTCCTGTTGGCCTTTTCTGTCTCCACTGCCGCCTTTTTCCCGTAGCCTACCTTTGCCAGTTATCTAGTTCTGAACGTTTATTTTCACTTTTGACTTTTAAATTCATTTGTTCTTAACACTGTTGTCTAATATTCAAAGCTCTATAGAAATTCTCCCTATTCTGGCTCCCAAATACTCACTACTAGGAGATTGTCTTTTTGCTAAGCCCCAGTAGGGGGGATGGGTTTTGTCCTCTTCATTTCCTAAATTTCCGTATATCCTTCATTCCAAAGAAATCCAGGCCAGGGATGTGGAAGAATTTATAATCTTACCCAGAAACACCTCCTTCTCTTTTTTTGCACAGAGCTACTCTAATGAAACCTTACTGTAAGGAGATTGAACGTTCTCCTTTTTGGTGGTTTTCTCTAGCTCTGCTAACCTGTAACCTTTCTTTCTTTTTTTAAAAAAGATAAAATGGTGGGAAATTATTTACTTCCCAATGTGCTCTTCTCTGTATTCAGAAGTATATCCCAGGGTGCCTTCACCTAGGAATCTTTTAACCAACTCATTCAGCATTCTGTTTAAAAGATGTCATTTATAAACACTTTGACCTTTATGCCACTGTTCAGTACATCACTAGTGAGGCATATTTGTTAGAAATACTTGATATGCTTCAACAATTGCAAAAGTGAAGATATTTCCTCCCTAATTTGCTACATGACTTATTTTTGTATTGCCATTAGTAGCATATTTGAATCTGAGAAAAGCAAAACTTATAAGCAACCTCTTAATATGTCTTGACTACTCTCTTCATCTGCAAGACAATGATAGTAACATTCAACATTTACCGAGAGGTAATTCACTCAACTTACATTAATTTATTTAATCCTCACAACCTAATGAGGCAGAACTGATTCTTCCCCCTTTTGTATATGGGAGAATTGAGGCTTGGAGAAGTTATTTGCCCAAAGTCACACAGCTTAGTAAATTTCAAAGTCAGGATTCAGAACCAGGTGATTTGGGTGCAGTCAGATGATCCCTGAGTTAATTTCTGGATTCAGTTTTCTATGATTTTGAGCAAAAGTCTTTGACTAGTGAGCAGTAGGAAGGAGGTGACGATTTCCTGTGGTTAGTGGTTCAAGGACACTCATGTGTCTGAGGTGGCTTTGGGAGGGTTACTGGGAGAAGGGGTGCTCTCTCCTCCCTTTAGCTCTTCCTCAGTGCAGCAGTCCAGTGTCCACAGAAGATGACGTTTTAATTTATAAAACTTCTTTAGGATGGTAATGTTAGCTATTGCTGTTGTACACATATAGAAAAAACATTGAGGGGTTCTCTCTTAGTGTCATTTTATCTATTTGGTTTTGTCTGGGGAAGAAATCTAGACATTAATACATAAGAAAGGAAAGGGGCCATAGCAGTCATCTTGTTCTATCTCTTCACTTTTCAGGTGGCCAAGTGATTCCACTAAGGTAACTAAGTAGAGGTTGCAGACAGAACTTCAATCCTAGATTACATAATTTTAGTCTACTATTCTCTGAAACAAACTACTGCCTCTTTATAGATATTCAATTTAATTAATATTTTATAGATATTTAATTAAGTTACTGGCTTATCTGGGAACGTTGTGCCTATTACAGTGACTTAAATTTGTTCAAAACTTTTGTGTACCTTTGTTAAGTTGCATCTGTGTAATTAAGATTCTGGAGTCTTTTTTAAAGCACAATGCTGCCACTTCCTGGTTCTTGGGTAGTACTGCATTAGGAAACACAATAGTCTTTCAACTGCCTTTGTAAAG
>NW_007729193.1:10517-22162 GCF_000696425.1 Galeopterus variegatus
TAGATTACATAATTTTAGTCTACTATTCTCTGAAACAAACTACTGCCTCTTTATAGATATTTAATTTAATTAATATTTTATAGATATTTAATTAAGTTACTGGCTTATCTGGGAACGTTGTGCCTATTACAGTGACTTAAATTTGTTCAAGACTTTTGTGTACCTTTGTTAAGTTGCATCTGTGTAATTAAGATTCTGGAGTCTTTTTTAAAGCACAATGCTGCCACTCCCTGGTTCTTGGGTAGTACTGCATTAGGAAACACAATAGTCTTTCAACTGCCTTTGTAAAGCTTGATATTGGGAATCATAAATCTAGGTACAAACAAGCCAGAGCAGTAATTTTTTTGTGTGTAATAATAAGCATGCCTGAGTCAGAAGATAACATAGATATTGTACTTCAAAAGGTCACCAAAATTGCTGGCTTTGTTCTGAAAAATAGATATACAGTTGCCAGTTACTGTACCTTAAAGTATTTCTGTTGCCCTTTAGGTTTTCATACATCTTAAATGTGTTTCAGAAATACATAGATATACAGAGTTTAGAACGTTGTTGCTAGGACTGCTAGTATATCTGAATTGCTATATACTCTATTAAGTAACTCATTACTGTGAGCATTGAAGCATGTTAGTAGTTCAATGACTGGCGATCACTATCATTACTTGCAAGAAATTATGTTCTGGTAAAGAAATAACTCCTATAATTCTCAGCAAAGTTCTTGAAATTTTTCTGTGAATCACCGGTTACAATCACCCATTAACAAAGGAAATACTTCTTTGAGCACATGGTCAGTTCCAGATGCTTTCTGTCTTTTTAATTCTTTCAGTAGTTCTTTTAGGTAGGTTTCAATATCCCCATGTCACAGAAAAAGGGAGACTGAGAATCTCACTAATATGCTCAGAGTTGTGGAGCTGGGATTTGAGCCACGACAGGCTTTCCTGTATTCTTTCTAGTAGTCCATGTTCCCTACCCTGTAGTGCTTGAGCTAGGTTTTATTCTTACTATGCTAGCTTTGCTTTCCTTAAAAAACAAAACAAAATGAAGAATTGATAGACCAGTGGTTTTCAACTGAGGACAATTTTGTACCCACAGGGCACATTTGGCAATGTTTAGAGATATTTTTGGTTGTCACAACTGGGGGGGGGGGCGCGGGGGGACGTGCCACTGACATTTAGTGGTTGGAAACCAGGCATGTTATTAAACATCTAACAGCGCACAGAACAGACTCCACAGCAAAGAATTATCCAGCCCAAATGTCAATAGTTTTGAGGTTGAGAAAGCCTGTATTAGTCAGTATAGTTTACTTAAATGAATTTATCCTTGGACATCACCAAACAAGCTCTGCTCCTTCCCCTGGTTTGTATTTTTCTTTCCTGTTTCTGCTTTTTATCATTCTGACTATGGGAGAAACTCGCTTTTGTAGGGAAGGAAAAAATAATTGTTCCTCAATCGTTCTAAGTTCTTTGCAGAATAATCACTGTACCAAAGAGTTATATTTTGGGGTGACATATTCTGGTCTCCTACACTTTCTAGCTGCTCTCCCAGGGAGTCCTGGTGTTTCGTACGTCACTGCTTGTGTATTTTGGTCAGGAATAAAGTTAGAAGACCCCAGTTGTCCTGTAAGCTCACTGAAGTCCAGACTAAGTCAGGATTCAGGTTCTTCTCAGTATTGCTCCATAGTATCTTCCTGTACCACATGCAGGTAGACCATGTGGGTCTGGGTATATCTTATACTTTGTCTATCTTTGTCTTTCTCGGGTCTCCTCCTTTGCCTAGAACAA
Source organism: Galeopterus variegatus (assembly GCF_000696425.1). Lineage (NCBI taxonomy): Eukaryota > Metazoa > Chordata > Mammalia > Dermoptera > Cynocephalidae > Galeopterus > Galeopterus variegatus. The sequence continues at coordinate 12,296 of NW_007729193.1, forward strand.
ATCCATTGAAATCTCTCCCCTTTTCCCCTAGGTCAGATGTTACCTCCTCCATAATCCCCATAAATCCTCTACATAAGATCTGTTCTATTTATTTAACATACTGGTTTGTCCTCTTTTTCCCATCTGCAGAGTGAACAATGTAGAATTTTTTTTCATTGAAGTTTTCAATATGAAGGTGCAAAATGGATAAAAAACTAAATAGCACCCATCATGTAAGATTATTCTCTATTTATAGTCTGTTTTTTTCAAACCAGTGATGATGTCCTATATTTGTAGTCAGTCTATTTGACCCAGTTAATTGCAAAGCAAGGATATTGGTTTTTATGATTTTACTCTCGAATAGCACGTCTTCACATTTGAATTGTTGAGACTGTGGCAGTTTTTTTCTTTTCTTTCTGGTTTTAAAATATTTATGACCTCTTATTAAGGCAGAAAACATCTTCCCTGATTAATGAAGGCTCTTTTGACATATTTTAGGATTTAACCATCTTCTTTATACACATGAGATGTTTCTTGAATTTTAACTTTCTTTTATTTCTGACCAGCGGGTCTGTGTTGAGAAGGTAGACCCTGCTAAGAGTGAATGATACTGCATTCACTTTGGGAAAGTCTGTTAAAGACCCCATCTGGGTTGGAAAAGTGTTTTGTGAGGCCATGGGAAACCTTAGTACACCCCCTTTTGAGATGTTTCATGACCAGGCGCATGGAGGTGATCTACCTCAAGCTGTAGCCCAATAGCCTTCGAATGTGAGAGCAATATTTGATTCCTTATTCTTGAATGAACTTGGAACAAAGTTAATGTTTAGGGATAACATGGTTAAGTGTCCTGCAAACTTTTACAGGACTGTGATCATCATTGAACTCTTCTTCATTCACAAATAATTGCACAGAAGCTGTTCTATTCTGTGGAGTTTCACAGATAGATGAGATGGGCTCCCTGCTCTATGGACACATAGCGCCTTTACCACCACCCACATTTTGCTGTGTTAGTTTGGCATATAGCAATAACTGCAAAGTTCTGTGGCAGCAAGGTGGAGGGAGAATCTCATTCAATCTGGGTGATAGGCAAACCCTGGAGAGTAGATGCCTTTGTGCCAGTCCTTGCTAGGTAAGTTCTTTTTAGCTTATTGCCTTTAATGAGCCTTGACAGTGTGCTGACACTGATTATAAATATTTACCCAGGGCCGGCCCAGTGGCGCACTTGGTAGAGTGCGGCGCTTGGGAGCGCAGCGGCGCTCCTGCCGAGGGTTCGGATCCCATATAGAGACAGGTCCACTCACTGGTTGAGCGCGGTGCGGGTGCGACACCGAGGGTTGCAATCCCATTGCCGGTCACGAAAAAAGACAAAAAATATATATATATTTTTTTCCTTTTTGTCTTTTTTCGTGTCCGGCAACAGATCGCAACCCTCGGTGTCGCGCCCGGACCAGGACCGGCAACGGGATCGCACCCCTCGGCGTCGCTCCCGCCCCTCGCTCAGCCAGCGAGCGGGAACCGGTCTGTATGTGGGATCCGAACCCTCGGCGGGAGCGCCGCCGCGCTCCCAAGCGGCGCACTGTAGCAGTGCGCCACCGGGCCAGCCGAAAAAAAAAAAAATTTACCCAAATGATTAAAGATTAAGATAGAAGGATGTATTTATGTAGTTAATGTTAAATAAAAATGTAACATTGAATGAATTACTCAAACTGGGGAGATATACAGGTTCAAGATTGGTGTCATTTGTGTCCTGAAAAAAGCAACTTTGAGGGGTAGGGTTGAAGGGGTGCTTTGGCTGGGGTTTTTTAAAAAATAAAATTTGACCCTGTATGTAAATGACTTATATGTATTGTTGTGGTCCTGGTGGTAATCACGTCTCCCTATCTTCCTGACCACCTATTTACCAGGGCTTTTGATCATGGGTATGATATGCACTTGTGGGCACCCGAAATCCTGTTCCTAATGCTGTTAGATTTTCCTTTTCAGAGTAAGAGGGACCATCTACTCATGAACGTGAAATGGTACTATCGTCAATCTGAAGTTCCAGATTCTGTGTATCAGCATTTGGTTCAGGATCGACATAATGAAAATGGTAAATATGTCCTTCTGGTTTGATTCTTATATTCTTAGCTTTGGGCAAAGTTCTTTCTTAAAACATTTCTTAAATGGAGACAATCACTGTGATAAATTTTCTCTGAAAAAGCTTTTTATAAATAATACTACGGGAATATTCTCCAACCCCCATCCCCCCACCCCACCCCCTAGCTCTTTCAGTAATTCCATTTTTAAAAATTCCTTTTCCTCACCTAGTGACAAACAAACAATATTTAAAACTCTATAGTATTGTTTTTTGTTTTTGTTTTTGTTTTTGTTTTTCCTTTTCAGTGATCTGTATCATTGAACTTCTCTGTAGTCAGGGTTGTGAACTTCAGTTTCCAAAGCAAAGCTATCTGAATTATGTTTTGGAAATAAGCTTGATTCCTGACTTTCAGAACAATAGGAAGGTCGTTACACACAACTCATATTCTTCTCTTTCTGGTATTGTAGTTTCTGCTGAGCAACTTCACTGACACATGAGATATAGATATATATACATACACACACACAAAATGTGTTTTACATTTGAACAGATCTCTTTTGAACACCTTTTTAAAAGTTGATTTTTGACAGGTGCTAGACTCCCCATGCTAGGTGATTCACGTTTGTCACCCATTAATCATATGAAGTAGGTTTGTCTCTCCCTAGTTTCAGATGAGGAAACTGAGGTTTAGAGATGCTAGGGGAGTTGCTGAGGATATACATCTGCTAAGTGGTGGTGTTGGGACTGGGACCAAACTCTGGTCCTGAGGCTTGCACTCTTCCCACTCCTCTGCCCTACTTTTATTGGTAGGTTTTGAGTTAGCAAACCAGTAGTCAAAAACAGTTTTGAAGAATTTTATCTTTTATATCTTACTAGTTTTTTTCCTTCTTTCAAACTGTAAAAAGTTCTGTTAAAGTGGTTAAATTATGGTTCCTTGTTAAGAATAGTAACTTGATTATTATTTTCAACTAAAACACTGTGTGATTTCACTCCATTTTGGAATATTTAGCAATAAAAAATAAGATCTTTTCAACTAAAACAGTGTGTGATTTCACTCCATTTTGGAATATTTAGCAATAAAAAATAAGATGGGCAGGACCACTAATTTTCAACTAAAACACTGTGTGATTTCACTCCATTTTGGAATATTTAGCAATAAAAAATAAGATGGGCAGGACCACTAAATATTTTAGTAGGTGGTGACAAGTTACTAGGATGTGGAGATTGTTTCTTCTTTTTCCTTCTTTTTTTATTTTGTGCTTAATGCATTTCAGCAAACTATAGAGTCTTAGTAAAGGGTGTAAAACACATCCAATAAGATATTTCATCAACTGACAAAAACTATACTATACACTTTGTTCTTGTTATTCTTGCTAAATGAGTATATTATTTCTCGTCCCTATTTTGTACACTTAGGATGCTAACCAGGCCTGGTTGTTTACTGTGCTTTCTTTAGTTTTGCAAAAATTCCCTGCTTGTTTTGGAACCCAATTTTAATATCCTCTCAAGGAATTAATTTTTTTTTTTTTTTTTTTTTTTTTTTACAGATTCTGGAAGAGAACTTGTCATTACAGACCCAGTTATCAAGAACCGAGAGCTCTTCATTTCTGACTACGTAGATACTTACCATGCTGCTGCTCTTAGGTAGGTACTGGAGATGTGGTCTTTCATGTGAAGGAGGAGTCATTGAGTATGGGAGGTAAGAAGTCTAATCTATCCTGATCTTTTTTGATAGTCATTGTATTAATTAGACTACTCTTGTGGTCTCAGTAAGCTAACATTCCAGTGTAAACTTTGATTATTGAAATTTCAGAGGTTGCCTGTATCTTCACTAATCTGGCTTTACGTCTCTCTCTCTTTTTTTCCTAATATATATTTTTTGCACATTTCCTATATTGTTATAACTTCATTTCCTTGAAAATTATTATCCTGGTATTGTTTGCTAAAATATTTGGGTAAAGTGTTCTAATGGCCTCCAGTTTACTTTCTAGAGACTCAGCTCCTGCCACTAAAAAGTTAAAGAAATAGATGAAGAAAATATGGCAGCATGTAATTAATTGGGAATCTAGGCAGAGTTTATAGGGATTTTCATTGAACTATTCTTTCAATTTTCTGTATGTCTGAAAAATCTCCTACTACAAATCTTTTAAAGGTAGGAAGAATATATTGAAGATTTTATTCTGAGGCAGATGGTGACATTGCAGCGAATCTTAATGTCTTAGGTTATTATGCCAAAAAGTGACCATGACCCTTTGCTTTGTATTTGTTAGTTTCTGTCCCTCTCAAGAAGCGAATACCCATATATTCTGGTGCATTTTGTGTATATGTGGCAGACTTTGGGCTGCTTAAGTGATATAGGAAATAAAAAAACCTAATATTCTTAAAACCCTTTCCCCATTGGAAATAATAATAAAGTGGTGAAAGAACTACTTTCTTTTTTGAAGAATATGGTTTTTAAAATGTCATTGGGATTTGCTGGCTTTTTAGCTTAACTATGTTGAGATACAATAATTTATTATAATGCTCAGATAGTGTTCAGTAAAACCATCTGGAGTATCTTGTGCAAAGCTACATAACTAAGGCCAGTTATTTCAAGACAAATTAGTAGCAACTTTTAATATAGGGCAGATTTTGACAATCTTTTGGAGCCAGATAATATTTCATATGGTCTGTGTTGTGACTACTCAGCCATTGTAGCACATAAGCCATAGACAACATGTAAATAAATGAGTTGGCTGTGTTCCAATAAAACCTTGTTTAGGGATGCTGAAATTTGAGTTCCATTTAATTTTCACATGTCAGAAATACTATTCTTCTTTTGATTTTTTTCCCCAGCCGTTTAAAAATGTAAAAACTATTCTCTCAGGCTATATGAAAACAGGTGGTGGGCTAGACTTGGCTTGCCAGCTAGTTTGCCAACCCCTGTTGTAGGGAAAGGAGTAATCATGGTTAGATTTGACTTCTTACAGGACTTTAGAAACATTGAGAATTCCTATGTGTTTTATAAACATCTTCCAACCATGTCTTTTGGAGGTGGTTTTCCAATCTTAAAGCTTGCTTGCTGAACAAAGCAAGTTAATGGAAGGTTGGTTAGATTGATGGAACAAATAAATTGTTAGCTAAGACAAGTGGCTTAATCCTGGGAATATTTCTTACCCTACATTCTGTACTTTTTCCTCCCTCTTTCCATCTTACCTCATTGGTTGAAGTAAATGATTTTAAGTGATTTAGAGTTTCAGTTAAAACAAATATGTGAGGTCTGTAATTGATTATTTAATGTTTTGGCATGATTGCTTAAAATGAATATATTTGAGTATTTATCAATGCTATTCAGATTCGTAGAATCATTTTTATCTGAGTTTAGCAGTTTTAGAAGAACCAGTTATCCCAGATTATTGCAGCTGGATGCAGATGAATTTATTCTAACTTGATTTACAATCAGACATTTCTGGAAATGTGTAATTGTGTAAGTCACTGTCCTTTCATTGGCCACTATAGCTGGGGTGCTAACGTGATAATACGTTGTCTTTTCACTGGGTGTGTGACTAGAACCCTTGTTGATTAGGATTTTTTTTCTCCTGTGGTATTTGAAGTGGTCATAAAAAGTAGTAGCTGTTTTAAAAGCTTTTATCTTAAATTTGATTTTGTTAGTTCCAAATACAGCATCCCTTTTGTGACTTGACAACTGGAATTTTTTTCAAAGGCACCAGATGATAGATAAGTGATCAATTTGTTACTGAATGATCTGGCCTAGTAGGTGCTCAATAACCTAGTACCTGCTGATGTTCTGACATTTGCCAGCCTCTGGGCTCATCTGTGTGGCTCATACTGTTGCTTAGTAATCTCACCTTGTTTTCAGCAACAGTGCACTCACTGTAAAAGAAGCTCTAAGCTGCCTGTCAGAGCACCTCTGATAAATCAGAGTGGAATGGGAGTGCTCCCAGGAGTTCCTGTTTATTTTTCTCTTCACCAAAGCTAGTGACTTAAAAATATTTGAAGTGGTAAGGGGTTGGTGGTGGTGTGGGATTAAGCTTTAATTTTTTTTTTCAGTTTTTCTTTTCACAGTTTATCAACAGAGAGTTTTTTCTTTCTTCACAGATGTAAACCAGTACTGCCAGAAATAAATTCGATTTTGAGAGAGACACAAAATAGTCTTTAGGCACATGAAAGGGGATCAAATGAATGTGATGAAAAAAACATGGACAACAAAAAGAAAAAAGGGGAAGACTGATAATGTTAATGCTTAGCACTATTCTTCTTGAAGATCAAAGGACTCAGTTACAGTGACTCGTCCAGCTCACAGTAACTGAGGGGCTCTCACCATTCCATTCACTCAGGAGGATACTGATATATCTATTCTTCTTGAAGATCAAAGGACTCAGTTACAGTGACTCATCCAGCTCACAGTAACTGAGGGGCTCTCACCATTCCATTCACTCAGGAGGATACTGATATATCAGTTTTTCTTTCAAGCTGGTGCTAGATAGAGTTGGGTTATAAAGAGGAGGGAGAGCTTTGTCCTTTAGCCATCATGAATCAAAAGGAAAACAAAATTCTTAAGTAAACTCTTCTCTGCAACTTGTGAGATTGTAGCTTTTCCCTGTCAAAACTAAGGTTATTCTCAGAAGAGACTGTGAGAGCTTCAGAGTTGTAGAAATATGTGTTGAGGTCCAGCATTACTGCTTTGCTGCTGTCTTTGAATCCTTGGCCTTGTCTGTCCCTCATTTCTACCATTAAAGCTAGGTTTCTACAACAACTTGTTTTCTTCATTTCATGACACCTATCAACAACCACCATATAGTAAAGTTAGCATCTTGAGTAGAATATTTTTTGAGTTCTCCTTATTCCCAGGTAAGTATTTTTTGGCTGACCTTGTGGTATAATAGGAAAAAGTACCAGATGGAAATTAGAAGACTTCAATTTGAATTTTGGCTCTGCCACATAGCTTTGTGACATGTGTCAAGTTTGCTAACCTTTGACCTATCCTTTGACAGACTTGTTCAAGGTCACATGACTGACAGAATCCTGAACCAAACATACACCTTCTGGTTCAGTATCCAGGATGATAAGGTGTGTGAAGGCTCCTTGCAGAACGTCTCACACTCAGTAGTAGCATGAGTAGTGCTCTTTTTCATAGCATACTACTCATCGAATCTCAACTGGGTTCTTAAACGTGTAAAAGGAAGATAAGAAAAAGTGAAATTAGATGTAATTTTGGACTGTGTTATTTATGGTACAATTACTCAGCATCCTCTCATTTTTTTTTGTGGCCTGTTATATGGGTTAATTGGATATTCAGATTACATCAGGTGTGAGGAGAGGAATTCAGCTCAGAGAGCCATCTGGAAATGCTCCAAGAATGCACAGATAAACCTGTAGCTTGCAATTTGTTTGCTATGTTACTTTTTTCCTCCAAAGGAGAATGTTTGATCCAAGTATTTGGAGTGATTGCTTTGAGACTGGAATGAGAACATGTGACCTCAGGAATGTTCTCAGGTTTACTGTGCACTTGTGATGATGCATTCTCCAGTATTGATTGTGGAGGGCAGCGTAGAGATCATGAATGTCTCATTGGCTTCAGGGCTGTTTTCCAACTTTCTGATTATCTGCTTCCTACTTCAAGTTGTCACTTGGAAAAAAATATCCTAATGTAGGTCAGTTTATAAGCCATCATCTTATCTAGGGGTTCATATTATAGGAACATGTTTGAGGGTGGATTTTCTGGAATTCCAGGGTCAGGAAATCCTAAACTAGCTTTTCTAGGCTTTTAATCTTTTCATCTTGAATTAATGTATCTCCTTACTTTGTATGGGCAGCTAGGATCATATACTTATGTATATGTTTAGGGATTGAAACATTATGGGCCGACCCCGTGGCGCACTCGGGAGAGTGTGGCGCTAGGAACGCAGCGACGCTCCTGCCGCGGGTTCGGATCCTATATAGGGATGGCCGGTGCGCTCACTGGCTGAGCGCGGTGCGGGCAACACCACACCAAGGGTTGCGATCCCCTTACCGGTCACGAAAAAAGACAAAAATAAAAAGAAAAGAAACATTAATTATATCTGTGGAGAATTTCCCAATTATTCCTTAGTATTTAGAAAATCTTTTAGCTCCTGCAGTTTCCCTTAGGAGTTTCATGGTGTCTCGGAGCTCTTAGTTTTGCAGCTTAAGATTCATTTTCTGGCTTTATTCTACAATTGTTTTTATGTGTGAAATAGCTTTGACCTACAGCATTTTTATTGTTTTGTCTGTACATCATAACCTGTCAATTCATTTATTTACTCATTCATCATTTAACACCTTACTGTCTACTAGCAGATGAAGGTGTCTGTATTCGGTGCTGGGAACACTGATTCTCTGCCCTTAAATACTTCCTAGTCTTTAAAAACATTTTTTATTGGCAGCTACTATTAGATACAGAGGAAAGTTATAAGTATTGAGTTTCTGTATATTCCCTGCCCCACCCCGCCTCATAATCTAACTAGCTTCCATAACTATCATACAATTATCAGAACAAGGAAATTTACATTGATGCAGTACCATTAAACTAAGACTTCTCTGGATCTTAATGTCTCACTCCTACCCCCTTTTTTTAAATTCCAGGATTGTATTTGGGATCCCACATTGCATTTATTTATTTATTTTGGTGGCTGGTCAATATGGGGATCTGAACCCTTGACCTTGGTGTCACCACACCGTGCTCTAACCAACTGAGCTAACTGGCCCACCCCCCACGCTGCATTTATTTCTCCTTAGTTTCCTACAGTCTGTAATGGTTCCCTAGTCTTTCCTTGTCTGTTGTGATCTTGACACTTTTAAAGAGTATTCATCAATTATTTTGCCAAATGTCACTCAATTTGGCTTTTCACATGATTGCACTGAAGTTATGCATTTTTTGCAAGAATACCACAGAAATTGTGTGTCTGAGTGCATCTTATCACAGGTTTCATGAAGTTGATAAGTCTAATTATTGGTGATACTGAGCTCAGCTGCTTGATTAATGTGGTTTCTGTCAGATTTCTTCACTGTAGTTAATTAACTTGGGGATAATACTCTGAGACTATGCAAATCGTTTCTCTCCTTAAACTTTCATCCACTGATTTTAGCGTCTATGAGTGAATTTCATCAGCAATAATTATTACTATTGCCTTGCCTATTGTTGGTTTTCTATTTTTCCTCTTTCCTTCTATGTTTATTAATTGGACTTCTACTGTAGGAAAGAGCTCTCCCTTCTTCCCCATCAGTCTTTTTAATCAAATATTAACAACAGGTTGAACTCATGGATATTTATTTTACTTTGGTTATAATTTGTGTTGTTACTTGTTTTGTTGCTCAAATTGTTCCAGCTTTGGCCATTAGGTGCTACTTCATATTGGGTTGTGCACTCTTAGCAAGCGTCCTAGCTTTAATTTTACTTATTTATTTATTTTGAGCACTTTCTTATTTTCTGTCTCTACAAGGTTTTCTCAGACTCATTTTGCACTGGAATTAATTATTCTCCAAGGAACTTTCATTCCTTTTAGTGGAGAACAGTGTTTAGAGACCAAGATCTGGGTATTAGGTCTGCTTCTTATTACTAGGGGTCATTGCTTCTAGGCCCCCTCCGCAGACAGAACTAGGACATATATGGATGTATACTAGCCCATGCATATATACCTTCTTCTTTCCCCCACCGCTTAAACCATGAGATTATACTGGTACTTTGGATTCTAGTCTGACACCAAGAGATTTATTTTATTCTTCCCCTTTTCTTTCTTTTTTTTTTTTTTTTGTCTTTTTTCCGTGTCCGGCAACGGATTGCAACCCTCAGT
>NW_007729193.1:22974-23862 GCF_000696425.1 Galeopterus variegatus
GTGAGCGGGAACCGGTCTGTATGTGGGATCCGAACCCTCGGCGGGAGCGCTGCCACACTTCTCAAGCGGCGCACTAGCGCAGTGTGCCACCGGGCCGGCCCCTCTTCCCCTTTTCTTTATTTGTAACTTCTTTCTCTAACAGTGAGAAACCCAGTTCTTATTGTTTTAAATAATATTTACTTGTTTTTGTTCAATTACAGAATACACATAACTTAGTTTCAGAATTTATATCCCATGTCCCTGTGAGACACACATTGACTCAATTTTTGTCTTTAGCCTTATAGTATACAGTTAAGATACCGTTTTCCAAAGTTACTGAGGTCAGTTCTTTCCTTTCAGACCTCCTTGAGTGTGTTTGTGTTCATTTGTAATACACTTAGTGTTGTTTATTGGTGTTTGCATCCTATTTATGGTTCCTCCTGGTCAATTTGGACTATTTTTTTATTTTATGGGTATATGAGAATATGTGGACAGTTGCTGTGGTTCTAAGGGTCAGAGCTGTAAGAAGATAGACTGTCACCATGTTCCATTCTCCACTTCTTTTCTTCTCTCTCCCACCTACCTGCTGTGGGTAACTGATCGACTTACTTGCTGGTTTATCTTTCCTGCATTTTCTTTTCCAAGTGAGCAAATAACATGTCTATTTTCTTATAACTCCTTCTTTCTTATATGAGGGGTAGAATACTACAGATAACTATTTTGGGCTGTGCTTTTTTTACTTGACAGTATGCTGTGGGAATTACTCATAGAGGTTCACGGAGATCTTTCTCATTCTCTTTTACAGCTGTATAATATTCTGTTATGTGGATGCACCATAGTTTATTCATTTGCTGTCTTCTGTATGGCCATTTAGGTTGTTTCTAAGATTTTACAATTGTAAACAATGCT
>NW_007729193.1:24126-25304 GCF_000696425.1 Galeopterus variegatus
TTGCTGTCTTCTGTATGGCCATTTAGGTTGTTTCTAAGATTTTACAATTGTAAACAATGCTTCAATAAATATCTTTATGCATATGTATTTTCTTTTCATTGGGTGTGTATCTTCAGGGTGGATTTATAGTAATTAGATTTCTGGGTTGAAAGGCTTATGTATTGTGTGGTTTATTAGGTATCACCAAATTTCCCTGTAGAAGAGATATACCAATTTGCATTCCCTTCGATAATGCATGAGACTACATGTTTTCTTATCAGAATGTTTTATATTATTTAAAAAAATTGTTTCAGTCTGTTAGGAGAGAAATGGTATCTTAGTATTGTTTTACTTTATTTCACTAACAGTGAATGAGTTTGAACATTTTTTCATATGTTTGAAGTATATTTTTTTCTCTTTTTTTTGTGAACTATCTGTTCATGTCTTTTCTATTGGGTTTCTGTGGTTTTGCCTTTCACTTTTAAATGTGGTGTATGTGGCACATATTTTCTCCCACTTTTGTCAGCGTTCTTTTAATTTTGTTTGTAGTGTTTTTATTATGAAAAACTTATTTTTATATAGTCAAATTTATCAGTCCTTTCTTTTATCATTCTGGATTTTGAGTCATAGTTAGAAAGCTTTTTCCTATACCACATTTAAAGAGTAATTCTACCCAGTTGTCCCAGTACTACTTATTAAAAAGTCTGTCTTTACCCTGCTGGTTTGAGATGCTACCTTTGTCATAAACTGTTTTCCATATGTATTCCAGACTTACTCTTCTGTTGTGTTGCTCCGTTGTCTATTTACGTACCAGCTCTACACTCTTAATTACAGAGGCTATATAGTATGTTTTAATATCTGATGGGCGGTTTCTGCCGTTTTTTAGTTATTTGTTTTTTCACGTGAATGTTAGTGTTAACTTGTTTTATTACATAAAATAGCTTGTTGGTATTTGTATTGGAATTGTATTGAATTTATTAATTAAGCTAAGGAGAAATGCTATGTTGAGTTTTCCTATCTAAGAATAGGGTTTTTTTTTTTTTTTTTATTTGGTCACATTTACTTTTGGGTCTTTCAGAGTGTTTGAAAATTTTCCTCATGTAGATTTCGCACATTTTTGTTACTTTTCTCCCCTAAACATTTAATCTTACAGACATATATAGAACTCTAATAATAATATACATTCTTTTTATGTATCT
>NW_007729193.1:25929-27366 GCF_000696425.1 Galeopterus variegatus
CATTTAATCTTACAGACATATATAGAACTCTAATAATAATATACATTCTTTTTATGTATCTTGGTGCAGTCTCAAAAATTGATCATTTATTAGATCACAGAGAAAATATCTAATATCTATCTGATCTTAATCCAATAAAACTGTACTTTACTAACAAAAACAAAGACCACTCCATATAGCCTGTCCCACTAGCCAGAATGTAAAACTCTCTGGGGACCAAACCGAAGGATTACTGAAATGAGTCTTTTCTAGGAAAAGACTAGATAAATGAAAGGACCCCAAGGCATGGGGCTTCCCTGTCTTTAGTCATAGTGAAACATTACATAACATTATGTTACATTACAGAAACATAACAGCGACGAAGCATTGCTTTAGAAATGGGGTATACAGGACCTTAGAAGGTTCTGAAACCAGGTATTTCAGAAATATGAAAGCGATGGCAGTTTTCTCTTAAGTTTCTCCTTATCCATTCCACAACTGTGTCAGATAGTCTCCTACTTTTGAGAGAGAGCATGGCAAGAAGAGGGCTCTGGTAAAGAATATAGAATGCTTAAAGTGGTACTCATACCCATGCACATGCACACTTGTACGCACTACTCTTCAGCAAGAGGAGTGAGGAGAGAGCCGCTACTGTCCACGCTGTACGAGAGGCGCAGTGCAATTAGAAGCAGAAGGAAGGGGAAAGAAGTAAAACGGTGTTCCTTTGCAAATAATAGCATACCTCGAAAACCTCAGAGAATGAATGATAAAACTATGTCGAGCAATAAAGATGTCAGTCAAGTAGGAGGATATAAAACTAACATACAAAAATCAATATCCTTCATATACACAAGCAGTAAGCAGATAGAGGACATAATGGTAGAGAACAGCCCATGTACTACAGCTTCATGGTCACTTTTCAGATGCTATGCTCTATTCCTACTCCTTTTGACGTTCTCTAAAACCATTATTTTGCCCTCCCCAAGAAACATTTGACAGTGTTTTTAGACACTTTTGATTGTCACAAAGATGTGTGAAGGGGTGCTACTGAGTAGTGGCCAGGAATGCTGCTAGATATCTTACAGGAAAGCCCCTAATGATAAATAATTATTCAGTCCAAAATGCATTCATTTGTGCTGAGATAGATAAGCTCTGCCCTAAATATGTCTGATTTTTCATTGCCTGTATTTAGAATTGTGTGTGTTAAGGTTTCTATACCTTTAATTAACACATTAATTAATTATTCCAGTTTGGAGTGAGATAACAAAGAATGATAAAGAAGAATCAGTTTCCTTGTAATGGACAATAATATAAATAATAACTTATTTTGCATAGCACTGTGTCATTTACAGAGTTTCATAGACTTTGTCTTTATTTGATTGTCTTAATGTCTTTTTTTTTCCCCTTTTTGTCTTTTTTCATGACCGGCAACGGGTCGCAACCCTCAGTGTCGCGCCC